>NC_057802.1:425187164-425231354 GCF_018294505.1 Triticum aestivum | reverse complement strand
ATCAACAGGACCCCTGTTTCGACCATAGGAGGTCCGTTCGTCCGTTTTGCGTTACGGCACACTCCTCCCGATCAACAGGACCCCCGTTTCGACCGTAGGAGGTCTGTTTCCTCCGTTTTGCGGTACGCCACACCCCTCCCCATGAACACGACGCATTCCGTTGCCTCCCCATGAACACGACGCATTCCGTTGCCTCCCCATGAACACGACGACGACGCTGTTTCTCCATTCCGACCCAGCCATGTACACGAGCCCTGGCCGTACGTATGCGTGAGTAGGCGTTCGAGACCCTGCCCGTATGTACACATACGTGGCCGTATTTTCTTTCTTCCACCCTGGCCGCTGTACGTACGTGTACATGCTACGTGCGCGCCTCTACTACGACATGTACGCGCCTCTACTACGACACGTGCGCGCCTCTACATCCACCAGTATATATGTACGTACATGTTCGTGACCAGAATGACAACGCTACGTACGCTTCGACCAGGTGGGTCCCGACTGTCAGGCACTTCCTTGCCTGCGAAGATGTAGCTGGTGGGTCCCAGTAGTCAGGGGGGCGAATCGTTTTTTTTTTGCCCGGACGCACTTCCTTGCGTGTGAAGATGTAGCTGGTGGGTCCCAGCAGTCAGGGGGAAACATTTTTTCTGCAAAATACAGTGGCCCCTCCGGTGGGTCCCAGCTGTCAGGTGGAGGAATAATTATTTTCCGCGTAATAAGGAGGCACTTCCTTGCTGCGGCCGTGGACCCAGCTGTCAGCCTCTCCATGTGCAGTCCACGTCCGACGGAAGTCGTTCCTTGACCACGTTGACCACGCCGCACTGAGAGCACCAGGGCGGTGGACGACGGCAAGGCCTAGGAAGGGGACGACGGGGAGCTGGGGAAGACGCGGCAGTGGAAGCCCGCGCAGAGAGGAGTACGAGGGTTCACTGGTTCGGCTGCGGTGTGAGGCTGTCGTCGCCGCAGGGCCTGGCCAGCGGTGGGAATAGTAGGGGGCGGTGAGGCCTCCGCGGCAGCACAGCCGGCCACGGGAGGCAGGAGCATGCGGCACGACCGGCGCTGCTTTGGGCAGCTGGAGCAAGAAGACTAGAGGTTGAAGAAGCACTACGGCCGTTGGATGGACATCGTACGGTCACTGGAGCTAGAATCGTGCATATTGACTAAGTTGACAAAGCCCTCCGTCCCCGTCAACTTAGTAGGCCCACAAGTCAGCCTACCACTATACTGGGTCCCATCTAACAGGCGGAGTATTCATTTTTTGTGCGTAATAAGGAGGCACTTCCTTGCGTGCGAAGATATAGCTGGTGGGTCCGAGCTGTCAGCGGCAGTAACGTTTTTTTCGCGAAATACAGAGGCCCTTTCGGTGGGTCCCTGATGTCAGGTGGAGGAATCATTATTTTGCGCGTAATAAGGAGGCATTTCCTTGCGTGCGGCCGTGGACCTAACTGTCGGCCTCTCCACGTACAGTCCACTTCAGATGCATGTCGGTCGTTGACCACGTTGACTAGGCCGCGCCGAGAGCACCAGGGCGGTGGACGACGGCGAGGCCTAGGAAGGGAACGACACAGAGGCAGGGAAGACTCGGCAGTTGTTTCCCACGCGGAGGGGAGTACGACTGTACGAGGGTTTACTGGTTCGTCTGCCGTCGCCGGAGAATAACAGCAGGTGTGGGTGAGTAGAGGGATGGCTAGACCAGCGATGGGAGTACGGTGGGGCGGTGAGGCCTGCGCGGCAGCAGAGCCGGCCGCGGGGAGGAGGGAGCAGGCAGTCCCACCGGCGCTTGTTTGAGCGGCTCGAGCAGGAAGAGCAGAGATTGAAGAAGCACGACGGCCGTTGGATGGCCATCCAACAGTCACTGCTTGTGCGTCAACCTTTTTTTAGGAAAGCCTCAAATCTGTGGAAAACAGCATACAGCCCATCTGCCATTATTTCTAATAATTTACAGCCCATTTGCTAATTATTAAGGTTTTTTTGGAGCCCATATTCTTTTTGTCAGCATTACAGCCCATATTGTGGCCACGGTTAAAAAAAATACGAAATTTTGCATATTTCGGTGCGGTCCGAACTGTTTTTAATCCCAAAATTTCGACTCACATTCAAACTGATTTTAAAAATAAATGTATATCAATATAAAATCCAACAAATTCTCCATGCATAAAAATTAATGTAATTTAAAATCTCGAAATGAAAAAAAAGATATTTGAAAATAATTGCCGGTTTGATGTGTTTTAAAAATGTACAGCCCATTTCTCATTACTGATGGGCCATTTTCTCGGCCAGCCGAATGAAAGCTCTCCTCGTCTTGAAAGATTTGCAGCCCAACAGGCCTGACAAAGCGACTTACTTGGCAAATCACAAAAAAACTGGGCTGTGGCCGTGGACCCAGCTGTCAGCCTCTCCACGTACAGTACTCTTCCGATGGAAGTCATTCCTTGACCACGTTGACCACGCCGCGCGGAGAGCACCACGGCGGTGGACGACGGCGAGGCCTAGGAAGGGGACGACGCGGAGCCAGGGGAGACGCGGCAGTGGAAGCCCGCGCGGAGAGGAGTACGAGGGTTCACTGGTTCGGCTGCGGTGTGAGGCTGCCGTCGCCGCAGGGCCTGGCCAGCGGTGGGAATAGTAGGGGGCGGTGAGGCCTCCGCGGCAGCACAGCCGGCCACGGCAGGCAGGAGCATGTGGCACGACCAGCGCTGCTTTGGGCGGCTGGAGCAAGAAGACTAGAGGTTGAAGAAGTACTACGGCCGTTGGATGGACATCGTACGGTCACTGGAGCTAGTGCATATTGACTAAGTTGACAAAGCCCTCCGTCCCCGTCAGGTGGGTCCCAGCAGTCAGGGGGCAAACGTTTTTTTCGCAAAATACGGTGGCCCGTCCAGTGGGTCCCTGCTGTCAGTTGGAGGAATCATTATTTTCCGCGTAATAAGGAGGCACTTACTTGCTGCGGCCGTGGACCCAGCTGAGACTCTTCACGTACAGTATACTTCCGATGGAAGTCGTTCCTTGACCGCGTTGACCTCGCCGCGTTCTGTTGCATGCATGCGTCCATGGGCGTGGTGCGTCCCCACTGTCAGCCTCTCACGTACAGTCATCTTCCGATGACTCTCGGTTGTTGACCATGTTGACCACACCGTGCCGAGCGCACCCAGACTGGAACGACCCGGAGATGGGGAAGACGGGGCAGTGGATTCGCAGATGGAGAGGAGTGGGAAACTTCACTGGTTCGGGTGCGCGGCAGCACAGCCGCGGTGCCGCCCACGGGAGACAGGAGCAAGAACAGAGGTTGAAGAAGGAGCACGGCTGTTGGATTAACATCCAACGGTCCAGCTGCTGGAATCATTTGTTGATTAAGTTGACAAAGCCGTGCGTACACGTCCGCTTAGTAGGCCCACAAGTCAGTCACCAAATCTGATGGGTCCCAGCTGTCAACGGGATGAATAATTTTTTTCGCAAAACAAGGAGGCACTTCCTTCCGTGCGAAGATACAGCCGGTGGGTCCCAGCTGTCAGGTGGAGAAATAATTTTTTGGCAAAACAGGGAGGTCCCTCATGTAGCTGGTTCGAACCCAAACCTAGACTATGACTATATATGGTGCTATGCTACTCTGCAAGTAATGAAACTGACATATCCAACATTCGCTTCTCCTCTTCTCTACTTACTCTGCCTAGCATCAGAAGCTCTGGCCGCAGCAACCATCTCCGCTGGCTGCTCGTCCACCTGCTCTTCAGCAGGCAACAACTAGATACGCGCCAAGTCGCCACCCGTACCATCGCCTGTGGGTCTCATCACACCCCCGCCGGCACGCGCACCGCAGCCGATTGCTCATCGCAACCCGCTGTCGTTGGTGTGGTGCCACTGCTGCAAATCACGCAGAGTCATCCGTCGCGTCTCAACCACAATCCGCAACCCTGGCCGAGTCTTCTACAAATGCCCGAATCATGGGGTAATAATATGTTTAAGTGTTGTTCTTCTGCTCTCAGTTGCTGATTTTTTTAATAGTTGTGTTGATGATCTTCCAATTTGATTCGTGCAGAAAAGGGAAGATTCGTGTGATTTGTATTTCTGGGAAGTTGCTGATGTGGGGGAATGCAACTACGCTGATTATTTGGTTAGCCGAGGAATCCCAATACCAACAGGTTGGGGTGTTGGACAAGTAACTAAAGGAACGGCAGAAGAGGAAGATGCAGAGCAGAAGGTTAAAGATGCAGTTCCTCTGATCATGGCCAAGCAACACCTGCTGAACGGCCTTGACAACAATGAGGATATGAAAGAGCTTGTGAAGATAATGGGCAAAATTGATGTGCTCTGTAGGATGATTGTCTCTTTATTTGCAGTGTATGTAGCACTGGTGATGTATTCAGTGGCTACGACATGAGCACTTTGCTGAAACTAGTAATGAATGAAACATGTGTAGCAGGCTGGGCATAGTGTTGTGAACATCTAATGATTTCTATTAACAGAAATCAGGGGGTATCCCCTTTTGCTCATATAAATAAATAAATAGCAGAGGCCCTGTTGGGTCAGCTTTGTTCTCATTCGAAGACGTCGAGCAAATTGCAGTCCAACAGCAAACTATGTCATCAAATTCAAGTTTCACAGCCAAATATGAGTACAACTAAAGACAATGTCATCATGTTTTAGTTGGCATACAATCACCAAACACAAATCAGCATACATAACAAGTGATGTTCTCACAGCAAAATACTAAACAACATGTTCATCAGGTTTCAGTTGTCATAGCAAACACAATTTCACATAGTAGATAAAAAACGTCTTCTGACAGGCAAATACGACAAAAGCAATGTAATCATCATCCGCAGCAGCAGCGTCAACATCTTCGCCATGTGTATCAGTCTGAATCGTAATTCCCCACGGTGTCATCTTCTTCTTCGTCCTCAACGTCCTCGAACGTTGGCTTCTTCTTGATCAACTCTTGTATGTCCATAGCACGACAGGCAATCTTTTCGCCGGCGTCATTGACGTGATGGTTCTCAAAGATATTAGGAACATCTGTGTTATCTTGTACATCAGGAGCAGTGTAAGCATCATCTTGTTGTGCAACTTCATTAAACGAATTCCTCTGCTCAAACCTTTGCAATACTCTCCAGTCATCGCTACGTGCAAATGTGTCTTCCAAGAAAAATATCTGTGTTGCTTGATTTGCCAAAATAAAAGGCTCGTTGGTCTGGTACGCCGCCTTGACATTGATGGATTTGAAATAATCATCAGCTCTGGGTTTTGCGATCCTGGAAAACAGGTTATACCAACGACAGCACAACAGAACCACACACCGATGATCCTCGAAACTGGAGATATACTGCAACTGAACAATGTCTGTTATGTTAGCATACATTTCAGTTGTCTCTTTGTCATACGTATCCGTGCTCATGATGGCACTGTTTTGTGTCTTCCTGCCTTCGTCTCGTGCAAGGGTGTTGTAGCGCACATCTCCAACAACGCAAGATTCATAATGTCTTACCCGAGTATCAGGACCCATTGCTAGTGAGCAAAGGGCATCATCAACTGCCTGCCCATCCTCCCGCGTCTTCTTAACCTATGGTTAGAAAATAGAAAAGCTGATCATCTTATGTGCTCAATATATTAAAAAAACTGACAGTGCACTTCAAAAGCTTACATGGTTCTTGAACCATTTCGCAAATCCTGCCATAACCAGTTTGTCAATGTTTCTTGGATTTTGCGGCAGTAACTCCTCTTTGTAGATGCTGCACAACATAGTGATCGCGTCAAACATCTAAATATATAAGAATGTGCTGCAAGTTTAGTAGATTACGATGTATAAGCTGCAGTACTGCACTTACTTGATATAAGGTAGTATCTCAGGACAGTTATTCCACACACACCAAACCATTTTGTCCAAATCTTTAGGTTTGTCCTCTTGTCGACTCTTCCCTGTAACTCGAACAGAATAATCGAAAACATTGAGCCCGGGATTGTCTTCACCCACCTCTTTGCTAAGCTGATCAGCTGTTTCAATGTATTTTGAGCAGAATGTCAACGCTTCTGTAGCAATGTAGGCCTCTGCAATGGAACCCTCGGGTCTAGCTCTGTTCCTAACATAGCCCTTGAAAGTGCCTAGCCGCCTTTCAATAGGGTACATCCAGCCATACTGTACTGGACCTCTAAGTAGTGCCTCATCAGGTAGATGAACAGCCAAATGCACCATCACATCAAAGAAGGCTGGAGGATATATCTTCTCAAGGTCGGATAGGATAGTTGGTATCTTGTCTCTAAGACGCTCCAAAGCATATATCCTGATATTCCTACTGCAGAGTTCCCTGAAGAATTGTCCCAACTCTGCAACTGCTCTGTATAAGTCAGGGCGGCCCAATCCTCTAAGGATAACAGGTAAAACCCTTTGAAGTAGGACGTGGCAGTCATGAGTTTTCAACCCTTGTACCTTGTTTCCATCTGCACTGACTCTCCTTTCAGGGTTGGAAGCAAATCCATGTGGGAATCTCACACGTGACAGGACCTCGCAGAATTCTTTTCTTTTTACCTTGTCCAAGACGTACACAGCTGGTGCCATATCCCGTGGTTTACCTTCATCTTGCACCTGCAAATCCTTTCTGATACCCAGGTGTGTCAAATCAATCCTAGATTTTAAGGTATCTTTCGTCTTGCCTTCAATATTAAGAAGTGTGCCGATAATGTTGTCACATATATTTTTCTCGATGTGCATCACATCAAGATTATGCCGCAGATCCAAATCTTTCCAATACTCCAAGTCCCTCCCACAAAGTGGACCTGCGGGTAAACAGTAATCTCTATTCTACCCTGCCACGCTTCCTTTTCCCGCTACCATTACCAGGATGGTTTCCTGGTGTAATATGCCTAACCTTCTCTAATTCCACTTGCAACTCATCGGCGGTGAGCCTCTTTGGCGCATCACGGTTTTCATGCTTTGCATTGAACACATGTCTTCGGTATTTTCTAGGATGCGACTTGTCCTTGGCAAGGAAACGGCGGTGTCTAATGTAACAGATCTTGCTAAGTATTGCGTATGACTGTGGATTCCTGTCACAGCGAACACATGCATTGTAACCATGTGTCGTTCGCCCTGACATAGTGCCCAAAGCCGGATAATCATGGATGCACCAAATTATAACAGCACGCAGAAAGAAATCAGCTGGTGGGTTGCTATATAGGTCTCGAGTGAGAACACCCTTCCATAGCTGTTGAAGTTCCTCCACAAGAGGCTCCATGGACAAATCAAAATCCTTTCCAGGACTTTTTGGACCTGGGATGAGCAAGGCCATCATGTAGTTTGATTCTTTGGTGCAGACATTTGGAGGCATGTTGTAAGGGATAACAAGCACTGGCCACATGCTATATGTGGCGCTCTGGTGGCCAAATGGGTTAAATCCATCTGAAGCTAAGCCAAGTCTAATGTGTCTCGGGTTAGCAGCAAACTCTTTGTGTTTATCATTGAAGCTTTTCCACTCACTACCATGAGATGGATGGCTCATTACATTCTGATCTCTATACTCCTGGTTCCTAGAATGCCACAATACATCCTCTCTTGTTTCAGCATCATGAAACAACCTCTGCAATCTTGGTATAATTGGAAAATGTCTCAGAACATTATGAGGAATCCTCTTCACAGCATCGCCATCTTTCCATCTTGATGATTTGCATTTCGGGCATTCACTTAAGTTGGCATAATCCTTCCGGAACAGAACACAATTATTCTTACAAACATGGATCATATCATATCCAATTCCAACTGCACGAAGGAAATTCTTCATTTTACTATAGGTGTGTGGCAGCTCAGACGCATCTGGGAAAGATTCGCGGAAAGCAGCCAACATCGCATCGAATGATTTGTTGGTCATCCGCTCAGATGTCTTCACCTGAAGAAAGGTGACCATAGCTGAGAATACTGACAGCTTATTTCCTGGGGTGACAACAGCGTTGCATTGTTCCAACATGCGGGCCCACCATTTTTCTTCTGCAGGTGAAAGTTCAGGGAATGCACGAGCATTTCGTAGCATTGTTTCAATGTTGGTCAAACTCACTGGCTCCGCCACCACCACCACCTCCTCCTCCTCTTCCACCTGAGCATCAGGCAGATCAAGATGGTGATCTGCTGCTTCCACGTAGTCAATAACATTGACGTTCACAGCTTCACCATGATGAACCCACCTAGTATATGTGACCGACATCCCATACAAGTGTAGATGATTTTGCACAGTTGACTGGGGTCTTGTAACTGAATTCATACAATTGCTACACGGGCAGAGCACATCTGATTTCGGACCACCGTACTCAGCTCTGATAAAGTTCATGAAGTTTTCAACCCCCTCGACATATGCAGCGGAGAATCTTCGAGCAGAAGTTATCCAAGTCCTGTCCATCTGTTAGACATACAAATTAGTTCTTCTACTAGATATTACAGGAAAAACATATATGCTTTTTTATGAAGTCCATAAAAAAATACCTAGGTCGATGTCTAAAGCTATGGCAAGATATTTGGACGAGCAGATCTAAGTAACGAAATATATGTAAAGCTAATTCAGCAAACAGATTTGAGTGCCAAATTATGGCAGGCTATTTCAGCAGTCAATGAGGCCAAGCACACAGCCATCGAACTATCGAAGGCCATCGTAGCAACAAAGATCGAGTATAAAACGGTGTAGAGCTATTTCACCTAACAGATTGGCTACTAGACCATGGCAATCTACGTCACAATAAATATATGGCAGGATATTTTAGCAACTAATCGGCCTTGGCATGCCATCTCAGCTAAGCAGATTGAGTGCAGAACAGGGCAAGGAAGCTTCTTAAGCAGAGCATATTGACAGTAAACTACTTCGGCAAACAGTGAGAATAACAGCGTCTATCAGCTAACATTCAGCGCTACACCGACATGAACGGGGCCTCAGTCTAGAATGCGCGTACCGTGGGAGAAGCTGACCGCCGTGCGTCTCCACACAAACGTCGCCAGCGGTGGCGGCGCTGACCGCCGTGCGCCTCCACAAGAACGTAGCCAGAGGTGGCGGCGCGGCTAGAGGACGGCAGTCTACGAGAGCGTACTGTGGGAGCGAGAGGATCGCCGAACCGCGGCGACGACGTATCGGCGCGGCGGGGAGGGTGGCTTTGGCGGAGCGAATGGAGTGGAGGGGGGACAGGGGGAGGGGGTTTGGGGAATATTATTGGCTAGTTGGCCGAAGGGCGGTTGAATCGGATTTGGGGGGAATTTTTGGGTGTGGGGGGGCAGGATTTTCGCGCGGTGGGCGGGGGGAGTTTGGCGCATGGTCGGTTTCTCCAAGTGCAGTCCCACGTGTCAGTGAAGAGGCAAGCCGAAGCGCGTTCCGTTTGCGTGAGCCGTGTGCAGGACCGAACGTGTGTGGGGTGCAATGCGACCGCGACAGGAGTGATGTGAGTGTACCGCCTTTTTTCCTTTTAAACTAGGTGCTTCGCCCCCTCAAAAAAAAATTGTTGCTTCGCGCGATCCATCGATACTACTACTAGTAATCCGGTAATCCCGACTAAAACGGCGCGGCCGGGTCTTTTCCCGCGCGATATGCTGGGAGGTTGGCTTAGTTGGTTTTTTTAGGACGAGTAATGCTACACCTACGTAATCCCAGTTATGTAATTAATGTAATGTGAAACGTGTGAGCTGTTGATTGTAGATTGGGGGGAGGGAGGGGCCCACCACCATGTATATTATTGTGAAAGTGCATATACACCGGCCGAGATTAATGCAAACACGGCAGATTTTCATTACATTTCGAACTTTTATAGGACAGAAAAATAAAAGAAACCCGACCCTAAACCTATTCTACGGCGGCGACCGACGTCCTCCATCTGCGATCTCTATGTACGGGGGCGGGGTTCAAGACCCGTGAAGTGAAGGTGCGGTCTCCGGCGAGGAAGAGTAGAACACGGGATACGGACCGGCCAGTTGGCACACCATGCCCTGCCGCCTCCCATGCCCTACTCATCCTCGGAGGAGTCCCCGACCTCGGCGGTGCCGGACGTTGGACGGCGGCAAGTAGGACGCATGGCTGACGGTGCTCCCGTCGTCGGCCGCCAGCGTGGCCACCGCTTGTGCGGTCGCGTCCGCGTCCGGCTACGCCGCTATTGCGTCGCGAGAGGCGACTTGAGCGAGGGCGGCGACCTCGAGCTTCATCCCCGAAGACAAGCTCTCCCGCAGAGCGTTCGCACTTGCGGTCATGGCGGATGTGGTGCCAGGTAGGAGGACGATGCGCTATGGTGTCGAGGTTAGCTGGGCGTTGCCGCTTTAAGTAGCGCATTCCGGTGAGGCCAAGCATCCGGGTGCGTCATTAAGAGCATGGTTAATAGTATAGACAGCTGCTGGCTATAAGCCAGTGCCATGTCATCTACAACCCATCTTATAGCCAACATGTATAATAGTAGATCAAAAGAGTGTACTACCTTTCATTCTCACAAAGTGCCTAGGAGCACGTGCTAGAGCTGGCTCTTCACGAAGAGCCCGCTTACCTTCTCTCTCCTCTTCTCTTTGCTCCAACTAAGCATAAATATACTAGTTTATTCCTTATAGCCCGCTGACTCAGCTCTACTATACTTGCTGTAAGTCGCCGGATTTGGTTCCTCGGGCACTGAGCCTCTTCACGACGACATACGAACGGACGGCATGAATGCGGGCAGCTGGCGCCGGCTGGGAACGCACCGCGCGACGGCGCGAGGGACGAGGGTTTTGGTGTGCCAGGGTAGTCAGCTGCGGTCGTGGCAACGTTGGAGATGCCCTTTGCTCACATGCGATCCCCGCATGTCATTGAAAAAGCAAGACGATCCGGCATGGTCTCAGGTCCAGAGGATGCAGTTGGCCGCGCTACACCACTCCGCGGACGCGTCGCGGCGCCCCGTGTATCCTCGACGAGCCGGGTGTTGGGGTGTGTTTGGATTGTGGCCAAAGTGCACCTTACCAAAATTTTGGTCATGACCCAAAGATTGGTCTTTGTTTGGATGGTTGCCATTTTTTTGGCATGCCAATGAACTCTAGCCAACTCTAGTTCATTTTTCTTGCCAATGTCGGCCAAATCATGGGCAACCAATACCTCAACCAAAATTTTGGTCATGTCCCAAAGATTGGTCTTTGTTTGAATGGTTGCCATTTCTTTGGCATGCCAATGAACTCTAGCCAACTCTAGTTCATTTTTCTTGCCAATGTCGGCCAAATCATGGGCAACCAATACCTCAACCAAAATTTTGGCTACCCAATGCTTTGATGGGGCAACCTTGGGCACAAACCAAACATACAGTTGGTCGTGCCACAGCACTATCGCCACCCTCGGCACACTGAAACCGACCGTGTCTAGCGACGATATGAGCGTGTCGCTCACCGCGGTCGCTGTGTCCAGAGGCGGTGCTGGAGCTGCGCCCTGTTGTTGGCCCCAACGACCCACATGAACGGTTGTCGGTGGCGAGGAGGTCGTGGGCCAGCTCCTCCATTGGACTAGTCTGCGCTACATCGTCCCGACGGGTGTGCCCCACATGTCGGTTTCCCTGTTTTCCCGGCCATATTCGAGCGTCAGTGCTCCGCGTTGCGCATTAGGCCTTTCACTATGTAGGCCAAGCGAGACAACTTATTGTTTATTTGAGCCATTCAAGTATAATCATGTGGCGTTTGCTTATTTCTCATTCCTCTCCAACCCTCTTCTCCATCAATCATGTCGCCCTCCAGTCGAGTCCATCCTCCCGCATGCCTCATTTGAACATTCCGTCGAGTATCATTCGCATGTACCCACCCTAGTCCTCTTTCAATAGATCTCCGGACCCCGAGATGAAATCGAGAGGGAACGAGTGGGGGCACGTGATACCTAAGGCGGATTCAAAATTTTGAACCGGTGATCATAGCATCTGCAAATCATATATAAAGGGTATTCAATGTTCGTTTCGTTTTTGAACGTACAATATAATCCCCCTATCCTTTCTAGTTTACATATAAGTTTTATGTGTAGTCAAAGTATCTCTACTTGGATCAAAAAGGTATCAACATTCCACAACGCCCAATCAATATTGTTAGATTCGTACGTACTCCTAGATTTGTACTCGAGATGGTTTCCAATTTGACTATTGACAAGATTAATAGTACATGAGATGTATAATGTGAAAATTATATCATTGGAAACTCCTTTCACATACGAATTTGACCGTATGCTTTGTGTAAGTTGCATGTCATATATTATTACTCTAACATTTGGTCAAAGTTAGCCTCGAAAAACGCATTAGACCCTGTATGCTTTGTGTAAGTTGCATGTCATATATTATTACTCTAACATTTGTGTAAGTTGCATGTCATATATTATTACTCTAACATTTGGTCAAAGTAGTATAGTGGAAGTGGATCCTCTGACGTAGGTATCCCTGCCTTACCCTCCCTTTCGGTCACTTACCGGCGGACCCCATGCTTGCTAGGCCCCGCATGTCAGTTACTCAATGGGTTCGGCCACGTCAGGGGATCCTCATCCGTAGTATACTCCCTCTGTTTTTATTTACTCCGCATAAAACGGAGGGAGTGGTGGTATAATAAATGACGCGGGCGGGGGAGGGGGAGGGACGTCGGTTTGCTCTCAACTGCGGTCCCACAAGCGAGCGAAAATGCAAGACGAAGCGCGTTCCATTCGGTGAGCGACGTGGAGGGTCCAGCGTGCCGGGCTGCAACGCAAACGCGACAAGAGTGATGTACAGTCAAAACCGATTGACCGGTCGTCACCGGAACCACTATTCACACCAGACCCTTCGCTGCTCGGCCTACGCCAGCCACTGCCCTAAAACCACACCAAAGCTCCAGCCCATTCCCCCACCTTTCGATCCCCTAGCCCGCATCAAGCGTTCCCTAGTTCGCCGGAAAGCCATGGTGCGCCGCAAGATCACTTACTACAAGATGCTGACGCCGGAGCGCCGCGCAGAAATCGCGGCGGCGGTCGGTGCCACAGACCTCTGTTCCCAAGCTCGCTTTGTGGCGGGCCAATCCCCGAGTTCTCTGGAGCCAAGCTATGAGGAGGAGGAAGCCGATCCAATGTTCATGGCGGAGGTCGCAGCGCAGAAGGCCCCCGATGGGTATGAGACGATGGACGTCGACTTCGTGCCGGCGTCCGAGTCCCCCATGGTGCAGCGGACCAGCGGTTCAACATGGCGATACTAAAGGAGGACCGGGAGGCAGAGGCTCAACTCGACGCAGAGTGCGCGCATGCCGCTGCCATCGAGGCTCTCCTGCAGGCGGAACCGGATGTCGTGGATGTGAACCGGCGGCGGAGGCTCAACTTGCGGCGGAGCGTGCGGATGCCGCTGCCATCGAGGCCCTCCTGCAGGCGGAACCGGACGTCCTGGACTTGAACCGGGCGGCAGAGGCTTGACTCGACGCAAAGCGCGCGGATGCCGCTCTCATCGATGCCCTCCTGCAGGCGGAACCGGACGTCCTGGACTTGAACCGGGAGGCGGAGGCTCGACTCGACGCGGAGCGCGCGGATGCCGCTGCCATCGAGGCCCTCTTGTAGGCGGAACCGGACGTCCTCGACTTGAACCGGGCTATGCTCTCGTCCGTGCAGAGCGCCCGCACGCTCCGCTTGAACGAGTAGCTGGAGGCCAAGGACAACCACGGTGCGGAGACACACGTCGGCTGGTTCGCGCCGGCAGTCAAAGACGACGAGGCCGTCTCTTTCCGCGAGCAGTGATAGTTTTTCTTTATGTTGTTGTTTTATGGATCTTTTGCTGTGTAAAAACATATATTTGTTATGCAAGTCGCCTGACTTGGGTCAGTCTAACATTTCAGGCGGTTGGATGAATATCCTATGACTCCTAACCCTTCTTTCCTTCTTCCTCACCTCTTCTTCTTCCCCAACAAACCACCGCACGGGCCGTACGGATACTCCCCAACATGCGGTTGGATAAACATACTCTATGAACGAAAATTATGTGTCAGCGATAGGATGGCTGAGTTTGGTTTGTTCACATGCGACAGCACGTGTCAGTGAGGGTGCGTTCCCTTGGTTGGGTTTGCGGCGTGCAGGAGCGACTGTGTGAGGGTGCGGTGCGACCGCGGCGTGCAGGAGCGACCGTGTGAGGGTGCGGTGCGACCGCGACAGCCGTGCGCAAGTGTACCTCCTTCTCATTTTGAAAACTTTAGGCAAGCTTGGCAAAAATGTGTGGCGAAGTTTGGCAATGCAAGGCCTAGACCCAAACAGGATAAGTACGTACATACTAGGAGTACTAGTATTAAAAAAGAAAGGCGGGGTTTTCCTTCGCGGGATTTAATCGATACAAATCCTGGTTTCACGTGTCAATTAATGCGTATTTTTTCTCCAAAGACCAAAGAGCTAACCATCTCACTCCTCATCGCTTGATTAATGCAGCGCCATGCAAACCAACCTTCTCACTTCCCCATGCATGCAGGGGATATTAATGTCCTTGGTTGCTAACCCCATCAATTTTGCCTCGATTAGTGTTAGTGGCTCTTTGCAAATTGTAATTTTGATATACTGGCCTTGTGTACAAAAAAATGGAGGTAGTAACTATATTTGACTTCCTTCCCCATTGCCGTGATGTCGACGATATCTTTTTTTTGGGTGGTTTGGCGAAGTGCGTTCGACGGAGAACACCATTAAGGGAGACCACGGTAAGTCGTTCCCAAGTGCCGCCTGCAAGCCGAGACAACCGCCTTATTTGCATCCAGGAAGTCCTTTACTAGTACTACTAGGAGTACTAGTGCGGTGAGATGGTTTCTCGAAGAAGACGATGGAGAAGTGGAGTCAACGAAGAGTGAAACGATGGTTGCTTCGTCTGTGCTTTTGTGATTTGACGCCTCACTGCTTTGTGATTTGTGATAGAAGGGACAGGGGAGTAGACTCTGTGCTCTATACTGTACTACATGCGTCCAAGCATGGGAGAAAGAGGAGAGACGTTGCATTTTTCTATTCCATCAATCAATCAATCAGGGAGCTTCGGTTCCATCTTTTTGGCTTTGGCAACACCGTCCACAATGGTTCCCACGATGCCAAAAGCTATTTTCACATTTGGCTACACATTGTGGATGCCCTTAACCGTACCACTTGGTTTTGCTCCTGTGTGCTATCTATACAAATCTCAATTATATTGATCTAAAAAATTATAGAATCAAGATTAGTAAAAAGGAGGTGATTTTGCCGCGCGGATGGCGGGGGAGGTTTCTTATTTGAGCAATGCTACATCCACGTAATGGTTTACATAAAGTTACGAACTGATGTGATGTGGGACTATTTGATTGGATTAAAGGAGAGGATTAGGCCCACCCCACCTGAAAATCAGGGGGGCGTATATAGATTAGATGGAAAGTATACGTAGCAGCTACGTAGCCCTTTGTAAGTCTAGGATTAGGCTTCTTATTTTCGGAGGACGTTGTCCTGGCGGTTTGCTAACATGCGGTCCCACGTGTCAGTGCTTTACCAAGCCGATCTGCGTCCCACATGAGGCAGAACAACGGCAGAGGCAACACGTGGTTAAGTTGAAGAAGATGAGGCAGAAGCGGATTCAGCAACGAGTGAAATGATGGTTGCTTCGTCCCTCCAACTTAACTGCGGGAAAGGTGCAGCTTGTGATTTGACGCCTCATTGCTCATTACTACGCCGGCGCCATGACTAGGGTGCTTCACCCCGGCTGCTCTGCACTGTATTCCGGTATGGCACGTGGACCCGGTAGCTTGATGTCCCACATGTCGGCGAAAGGGACTAGAAGATTTATGAAAGCGAGCGCTCCACTCTTACGACGGAGGAGTAGACGACACGACGGCCCAGTGAACTGTCACTTATAGTACTGTATAGTACTATAGTTTTGCTGTTTCGCACGATCCATTGATACAAACCCGATTAAACAGGAAAGGGCGGGATTTTTCCCGCGCGGTAGATGATACTGGCCATACATTTCAAAGGCAATTTTAATGTATGCAAACTGAATAATTATAAGTAACAATATGATATCTAGTAAAACTAAAAACACATATGATTTATTGTGTTAGAGTGTAGTAGTAGTGCTCTATTGCATAGTTGTTAGATGTAACATCCGAGAACGTGTAGAGATGTAGTTTTGGAGGGCCTACAGAGAGAAAAGTGTAATACGGTCACCGAACTTCAGAATAAGCTGATTACGGTCACTATATACGTTTTGCGGTGATTATACAGTCACTTGCTCACAGTTCAGCATCGGATTGCACTCTGTTAACCGGCCAAATAGTCTGCGTGGCGCAATGTTGACTAGTTAAATTGACCACGTTCCTTGTGGGTCCCACCTGTCAGTTCACATAGGCAAAAGGTCAGATAAACACAAATTTACGCAGGCGCGACAAGGCTCCAACCCGTGCGCGGGAATCACCTGGTTGTCTATGTGTCTGTCAGGGCCTGATGTGTGCGCATGCACGTGTAGGTTGAGCACTTGAGCGTGAGAGTGTGTGTTGGTCGTGTGGTGTACTGGTGTGTGCATGCATGCGTGCGTGTGTGCGTGTGAGTCTTGCGTGCGTGCGTGTGAGTGTTGCGTGCGTGCGTGGCTGCGTGTGTACGTGTGAGTGTTGCGTGCGTGCGTGGGTGCATGTGTTTGTGTGAGTGTTGCATGGATGCAATTCGTGTGCATGCGTGCGTGTGTGTATAATCACCACACCAGCTCCTGTGTGTTAAAACAGACGACTCAGCATACCAATACAAGGCCACCTTGTCCGTTGTGCCCGCGGTCATGACTTCGAACCACCGTCCAAATATTTTTTTGTCGTTTGTTTGCATTCTTACTAGCAAGATGCTCGTGCGTTGCACGTAACATCAAGATGCATTTGTATGACTTGTTTATCTTGTGAGAGAAAAGGATGAACGAGGGAAGGCCTTATTTGCAAATGTGGAGAGGTGTGTGGGTACCTTTTTTGCAAAATTGCCATAGTTTCTTTCCTATCCGTCAGATATAAATCGGACGGCCTATATTGTAGGATGGCAGGCACACCATCATCACCAACTCTGTATTTATAAGAGTGCGTTTTATGTATTTTATAAGAGTGTAGATGTAGAGTAGATACAAGTCGACAGGTGGGCACGATGGTAGTGAGATAATGTGATGCAACACTAGAGGTGCCACGTGGAGCGTTTAACTGGTCAACTAGCCATGTCATGAGCAAATACAGAGTTGTACGGTGAGCCCGTGACTGTATAATAACCACTAAACGTAAATGGTGACCGTAATGAGTGGATTCTGAAGTCCAATGTATGTATCGTGCTTTCGCTTCAAATCCAATGATCGTCATTGCATATATCGCGAGAGAAAGATGAAACATGCGTGAATTTTCTGGGGGCTTACTTTTAGAGGACCTGGAGATAGTTTTGTGTGCATACGTGAAAGGGGCGTACAGGGGGGTATGCGATGGAGAGAGAGATGCTCTTCGTTTCTCTTTATTATGACTAACTTTGTATATAGTATAAAAATATACAAATTCACAGTGCGGAATAAATATCATTGTGGGCACCATGCAATGCAAATTAGCGTTCGTACTCCTCCATATAACTTTGTAATGTTGTATATATGTAGAAACTCTAAAATAATTTTTGGCCACACTTTATTCAAAAGGAATGTTGTATGCGAAATAAACGTGAAGAGAGGGCTTTTTAGATCAATGGGGTACGTGATGTAACATGTGTGAATATGTAGTTGATGCATTTGGCGGGGCCTAGAGAGGTATGTGTGTGTATTACGTATTCGAGAGAGGCATGGATAGAGGGGCCGGCGGGGGGGCGTGGGAGAGATAGCACGAGAAATGAGAGTGGTCTAGAGAGAGAGAGAGAGAGAGAAGAATATGACGTCACGACAAGAGATTCCATTCCCTTGAGTGTGTATATGCAAGGGGGGAGGGAATAGAGGCACCAAGAGAAATTTTCTGTGTGTGTGGTGTTTGTGTTGGTATGTGTGGGTGTGAGAAGATAATGAGACGTGGGGCAGAGGGTGTGTCACCGCGTGAGGTCCGGTGGGTCGAGGTGAGGCCCTTCGTTCGGTTCCGACCTGCGCCACATTGGTCGGCCCGTGACGCATTTAGGAAGACCCATGGATGACTAGTCGTACAAGACAAAGATAGCAGAATTGTGAAGGACTCTATGTCCACTGACAAAGCCGGCTAGGATTTGTAACCCTAGGTTCTCGGACTAAGGTAACCCCTTTATCTCTGATATTACTATTCATCCAACATAACTTTAAGGGGCATCCTACAGAATGCTCTGATAGAATCATACTCGTCGATTAGGAAGAGAGGTGTGAGACAATGTGTGAGAGACAGGCGTAAAGATAATGTGCGTACATGAGACACGTAGGCAGGTCCATGTATATAGAAAGGGTCGATGAGGATTGTGCGTGTGTATGTTTGCGAGAGGAAGAGTGCTTGTGATAAAGGTTAGTGAAAACAGTTGTAAATGGTTATGAGAAGGAGAGAGGGTTATATCTAGAGCATGTGTGCGAGAAAGACACCTCGGGAGAGAGTGTGTGAGCATGTGTGAGAGACCACCGATGGAGAGTGAAACTACACGTAAAAGACTGCTCTACACATTGATTAAAGATATAAATTGTATCCAAATATTAGGATGGGATCATGATATTTGCAATTCGCGTAAGGAGCGGTCATTGATCCATTAGACATCTAGATTCTATCGAATTTGAGCATGTCTATGTTATTATTCGACACAATTGATCCACATAGTTAGTATTTTGAACTCCAGACAATGCATCGCTTTAGCAATCGAATATAAACGTGAGTATAGTTCATGTTGTGTGTGTAAAGCACATTATACATACGAAAGTTACACAATGGACATTATAAATAGCTACCTATGAACTAGCATACATTTGAATTCAACTTAAGGTGGTTTAAAAAAATCGAATTCAACATGAAGTCCATTCAATTATTTGAATTTGATATCATGGCATTTGTAAACCATACCTAAATTATGGGGGCACCAATCTTTGCTCTGATTATGTACATAATAGCATATGTAGTCGTGTACAAAATAGATTCAAATTTAGCTCCTCCATTCCAAAATAATCGTAGTTATAGGATTTTCAAGTGTCAAAATTTCAAAAAGAAGCGGATAATTTAATGAGGTTTTCAAACATACAAGGTCAAATATAACGTTGTCTATTTAGGTCAATCCTCACAGTTCAAGAGTACTCTAAACGTGAATGCTTGTGTTTCAAAATTTCGAACGAAAGCGCCAAAAGAGCCTCTACTCGCCCAAAACCGCGTGAGACCAATGT
Source organism: Triticum aestivum (assembly GCF_018294505.1). Classification (NCBI taxonomy): domain Eukaryota; kingdom Viridiplantae; phylum Streptophyta; class Magnoliopsida; order Poales; family Poaceae; genus Triticum; species Triticum aestivum. Next base: position 425,212,103 of record NC_057802.1, on the reverse strand, counting down.
TTGGTAGTACAAGGAAATTACTTTTCTAATAACTCCGACCCGTGAAACCTACCGGCCCGACGTCCAAAGGTCTAAACCGGGGTAGGTTTGTAGCTTCATCTAGACGCCACGCAACCGCATCCGAAGAATATTCATACACAATGGCCGCCTAAGCACACATGCGCGCGGCCGAAATCGCTCCCGCCCACTATTTGGAACACCTGGGATTACCATCCTACCCCCGACCCGTAGTAGGTCCGAAATTTAAGAGGGGGCAAAGTTTGTACTTTCCCCAAATTTCAAACAAGTGCATCCCATCTTCTGTTCAAAAAAGCCAAAAACAAGCGCGTCCCAGACCGAAACATGGTTCCCCCCACCCGTTCGATTCCCCATTCGTACTCCGTGGGCGCCAAAACTACCTCTCCACCAGCCGCGAAACCCCGGCGTCCTCCGTCCGCCACCCCATCCCACCCATCAACCGCCGCCCTCCTCCATCACGCCGGAGCCGATACCCCGACGTCGTCGTCCACCGCAACGCCCTCCACGGCTAGTAGTTGAAGCCGAGGCCGAGCCGTCCGTACCCGAGCCAGTTCAACCACGCCGTCCTGCGCCTCACCGCTGCCGCTCCAACTTCGCCACCCTCCACCGCACCGGAGCTGTTCCTGCTACGCCGTCCTTCGCCGCCTCGGATCTGCTTCCCCTCCGCCGACATACGGCCATGGCAACACAGTCAACAATTTGGCCATGGGTTCGTCCAAGCCTGCACCCTCCAGAACATCGGTTCCCCGGTAAAAAGAAGAAGATCGGCGCGACATGTGGAGGTGACCACACCGGCAACCGAAACAGGTACACCTCTTCCCTTATTCGTGCAAATCTTACGTCTCTGCTTGCACGGTATTCATCCCACAGAAGACACTAGTTGAGCGCTTCTTCTTGATACTAGATGTTCCTAGTAACTCACGATGCACAAGGTTTCTCCTCATATACTATTTCACCTTAGCTAGAGGTCCGTCGCCCCCTGAATTTCAATTTCTAGCCAGTTGATTCCCAATTAACGGAAGCATTCCCCGGCGTAACAGGCGCTAGTACGCCTATTACGCCGGGGAAGCAGCGCCTTGGTGTTTATCTTAGGGGCGTGTGCGGCCTAGAGCTACTGGCGCCCGATCTGGAGGTCGGCCGGGATTAAAGGGATGGCCTGGGGGCGCTGCCAAGCACGGCGGTGGTGTGAGGTCGATGGGAGGGCGGGGCGGCGGAGGCAGGGGTCTGGGCCGGTGGTCCCTGGCGGTTCAAGAAAGATCGTCAACAGTGACTGGCGGGAGGTAGACGAAGGCCATCTGCCCGTTCCTTATAGATCGGACGGTTCATTAAAAAAATCGACTGACCTATTTATTTTCAGTCGACTGTTATCTTAGATATGACCACATGTGGTGGTGTGTTGGAGGAGTACCTGCATTTCCTGTGCTCATATATTACAAAATCATACGGAGTAGAATCTAATTTTGTTTGCCATGCAATGTTGTAGAGCTATCATATGTCTCCTGTCATTTATTTTTCAGCCACCTGCTATCTGCTACTTTTACAGTGCACTAGTTCTGCACACACTTCACCCTTACTCTCACTATTGTGTTTTTATGCAAGGGTATTTCAGACTCTGCTACCAGGAGAGAAGCCAAAAAGAAAAGAGAGAAGTCGCTCCAGCTTCGTGTGCGGGTAGGCAAGACATGTTACAGCGCTATAAAGGGTGCAGTGTCAGCAGATGGAGACGGTAAACGTAGCTCTGGAGTTGATGACCTCGCTCGCAATGAACCACCATCCCAGGTGCTTGCTTTAACTTCGCAGTGTCATATGTGGTTGCATGTTCCATATGTTGTCTAGCTTGTATTCGAAAGGCCGAAGTCGGTAAGATAAGGAAAGATATTTTTTTACATGAACCACCATCCCGTGAGCACCAGAAGACAAATAGCTAGTCAGGGCACTGGCCGAGCCAGTGACAAGCCCAGCAAAGATAGGCATCACCTGGAAGCCAACTAAAAAGCTGCAATGGTGGCAAAGCAGCCCGCCTCCCACCAGGCTCTCAGGTCCTAGATGATCATGCTCACCACTCCAGCCGGATGTCTAGCTTGTATTGCTTCCAATTTGGTTAAATTGCATCTGCTTAGCTTACACATTATACCTTTGAATATGACATGCCTTTCTGTTTTTGGTACATACTAGTACATCTGTGTATTAACCATGTTCTTACATCAAACTAATGTTCTTGTGTATCCCTCATCAATCACTTATGACGAGGCAGGCAGGCAAGGGGACTACTCATTTAAAGAATGCAGCGTCAGCCTCCCGACATGATTCTCAAGAAACAGAAATGCTAGATGAAGATAGTGAACGTAGCTCTGTAGTTGATTACAGTATTTCCCCTACACTAGCATCGCAGGTGCTTGCTCTAACTTGGCAGCGTGATATGTGGTTGCATGTTGCATATGGTGTCTAGATTGTAATTCTTCCAATCTGGTTAAACTTCATGTGCTAGTCTGCTTAGCTTATACATTATACCTGTTAATGTGACATGCCTTCCTGTATTTAGTACATAGTACATCTGTCTATTAAGCATGTCCTTACATAAAACTATTGTTTTTTTTGTATCCTGCATCAATCAACATGACGAGACACCTTTAGTATATGCAGTGCGATATTAGTTGCATCTTTCATATGATTTATAGCATGGGCTGCTTCTAATTTGTTGAAATTCCATTTGTGATGGGACACTTTTAACTTGGCAGAGTCATATTGGTTGCATCTTTCATGTGGTGTCTAGCTTGCATTGCTTCTTATTTGCTAGAATGGTTTCTGCTTAGTTTACACAAACAGTTGTGAACATGCCATGCCGTCCTGTTTTTCGTACATATTCCATCCTGGTATCATGTGTTTGCCTTACATCAAAGTAGTGATTGTCAGTATCATGCATGAATGAGTTCTGAAGAGAGAATTTTATTGCTTTTTCTTGTTGGTTTTACTTGACAATTCAAAATCAATAAAGCGGAAGGAACTTAGCAAGGCAGCGGACAAAGGTGCTCCTTCCGAACGGAGGGCCTCTACAGTTTCTACTCCTCCACACCCCCAAGATGATTTTCAAGACAACACATGCATAGACACTCAACAAAGCTGTGTTTATGATGAGCACGTCTCCCCTAGTGCAGCATCACCGGTGCTCCCTCTAACTTGGCACTATTATATGTGGTTGCATGTTATGTGTGATGTCTAGCTTGTATTGCTTCTAATTTTGTTGAATTCCATCTGCTTACTTTACACATTATACTTGAATAAGACACGTGTTCCTGTTTCTAGAACATACAATATCTGTCTATCACACCATGTTCTTACATCAAATTACTATTGTTGTGTAACCTGCAACAATCACTTATCATAAGACACGTTTGACTTCAGAGTGTGATCTAGGTTACATCTCACATTCTTTTCTAGCTTGTACTACTAATTTGTTGAAATGGCACTTATGACGAGACAGTTTTAACTTGGTAGAGTGATATTCGTTGCATCTTTCATATGGTGTCTAGCTTTCATTGCTTCTAATTTGTTGAAATGCCTTCTCCTTAGTTTACACATCATAAGCTGTGAATATGCAATGCTGTGAATATGCAATGGCACTAATGACGAGAGACCTCTAACATGGTAGTGTGATGTTGTTTGCATCTTGCATATGATTTATTTCTTGTACTGCTTCACATTTGTTTAAACGCCATTTATGATGAGACACTGTTAACTTGGCAGAGCGATATTTGTAGCATCTTTCATATGGTGTCTACCTTCCATTGCATTGCTTCTAATTTGGTGAAATGTCTTCTTCTTAGTTTACACATCATAGTTCTGGTTATCTCTTCCGTCCTGTTTTTCATACATATTACATCCTCCTATCATGTGGTTGTCTAACATCAAAGTTCAGTTTGTCTGCATCACGCATCAATTTGTTCTGAAGAAGTAAATTGTTATTCGTTTTTCTTGTCGGCTTGACTTAACATGGCACAGAGAAAGAGGAAGAAACACAGAATGGCAGGGAATGAGAAGCGGATGAATCCTGCAGATTCTGCTGGTACTGATGGTGCAATAGAAGGTCAAAGTCCAGCGGAAAATTCTACAAACACGGCATCCCATGCTACACGAGTTGCAAAAAAAGCCAAACAGAAACAAATAGCTGCCACCAAACAAGCAGATACAGCCCTAGTTCTTGCAACACCTACCACAGTACTACCAGCTGCATGACTTACTCGTGCGTCAACTGAGCTAGCAGCACGTTCCCAAGCTCCCTTGCCACCTGACACTACTTCTCAAGCACTCTTGACATAAGACGAGTTGGCAATATCAGATGAACCTTGTGAGCTTCAACAGCAAGAAGGTAGTTGCTGGAGTCAAGTTACAGTTGCATACTTCTTTATATGTAGTCTCACAGTTTGATGTACACTAACACTTCCTATGTCTGTTGTTGGACTAGCACCTAGGCGCAAGAGGAAACAAACATCAGGGATAATGCTCGATAGGTTAACTAAATCTAGAGGAGGAAGAATGGAGATCTGTTTTGAGGCAGGTTTAAAAAGGCCACGTGATGCTACAAAGTCAGCCAAGTTAGTATCAGAGGCAGCGGTTGCCGTTAGGTGTCATGTACATATCCTCCCAACATGGATTCAGTACAGGAATGACAAAGACGAAACCCAGTTCAACACCTTCCTCGACCATTTATCTGTAAGTATGGTTATGTATGGAAACTAGTAATATCGTCTTGCTCTGTCCCATACTTTCTAGGTTGCTGATAATGAGACTCCCATAATTTTCAACAGATGAGGTTCAAGTTGGATAGCCAAGATGATGCAACCAGACAAGCTTGCACCCATGTTTTCAAGTCTGCTCTGCGACAGTATCGGTATAACTTGAGGAAAACTCACTTTGAAGGCAAGGCTAACAGTGAACTTTCCCAAACATCTCCAGTGGAAAATATATCGGATGAAGACTGGAGGGGCCTTGTTAAACACTGGTCTGATCCGAAGTATCAGGTACATTATATATATGTGATCAGATCACATGTTGAAGTCCTATTTACGCATGTGCCACACAAATCTATCTTCTTGTAGGTGAACTGTTCAAAGAACAAGGCCAACCGTACGAAAGTGAAATTCCAACAGACGACAGGATCTCGTAGCTATATTGCACACTGCGAGGCTCTTGTAATTAGCTGTTGTTTCACTCTTTTCGCTGTACCATATTATCAGATCTATATTGACTTGTTCGAAATGCAGAGGAAAGCCCGCAAGGACCAAAAAGTACCTGAACCAAATGTTGTGGAAATCTTCAAGGACTGTCACACCAGCAAGAAGAAGGGCATGACTACACCAGTCAAAGCCGCTGTTGTAAGTCCTTAATCCATGCCTTTTAACTACTACTTACTCTGACTTGTGCCTTGAACTGCATGGTTTGTAGCCAATGTCTATTACTCTTTTCAATTTTATACACAATTGTCTTACCGTATCATTGCACCTTACAAGGTTTAAAAGAGAGGAATGATGTTCCTTTGATCTTGACCCGTAATCTAGTTCCGTGCTGGACTTGCCCACACAACGTTACAATTGCCTGTTTGTTTGTTCTCAGTTGTTTTGTGATATGAATGATGTCATACTATGCTTACCGTATTATAAACTTCGTCTCTTTATCCTTAGCCCTCAATACAATGTGAAGAAATAGACAATACATTAGCGATGGTACATGGTCATATGTTTGGAACCTGGTTTTATTATGTACTTTGCAATAAAATACAACTAATATTTTACATGGGTTCACCAGAATAAGTTCTGTATATAGACCAAAGCTATTTTGTTTGGTTTTGCTGCCTCCTTAATATCTTCTGTTCTGGTACTACTAATGTAAAACCTCAACTTTTCAGCAAGCTATGGAAAAAATGGTGGAACCGCCACCTTCTGAAGGTGGCGAGGCAACTATAACCACAATGTCAGCTCTTGCTGCAGTGGGTCAGTACCTGTCCACTAACAGTGCCAAAAGCACGTTCCTGCGTAATACTGGGTTGGTTGTTAAGGCAATATCATCCAAACTGCCTCATGATCAAGATATGCAAGCTCAAAGCAATGTTGTATCTGCGCTCTAGACACAAGTCCATTCCCTAACAGAGACCCTTTGTGAAACAAGGAGAAACATTGCTCAATGTCGTCAAGATATGCATGGTTTTGAAACCAGACTATCAGACATTTGCTATGTTGTTCAGGAGCCTAGGGGAAATGAAGGCGAGGGTTATGGTGCTCCATCGGACAATACAACATGAAAACATAACAGTTAGGTCAAACGAACTGAGCTTCTGAACTTCTGGTGGTGCATTTATCTGCTAGACTGTTAAGTTTTATGCCAACCTTCCTTTTGTTAAATAGTTGTAATTTGTTTTGGTGTGATACAAAATTTATTCTTAACGTGCAGCCACCGGCTGAAGAAAACAGCAAGCCATTTTTGTATAGTGTAGGGTGTTCCCTATATTTGCACTGGTGGCGATCTTTGATGCCGAGTGGATGTAATCTGTGCAATCGCCTTAATAGCCTAGCATTAGTTTTGGCCTTATTTATTTCCTAGTCTTCTTTTTCCCTGGTTTGCTAGTGGCCGCAACTACCATGGGCCATATACGGGCCGTAGGATCCATGGGTCTCCTACGGGCCGTCGATAAATGGGCCTGTAATCGGTGGGCCTCGGGCCGTCGGATTAATGGGTCCACATGGGCCGTAATCGGGCGTAATTGGTATCGGCCCAGCACGGTAACAGGCCGTTAACAGGCCGTAGGACAGCAAAGGCTTAATTCTGTCATAGGCATAACGGGTCGTTAATGGGCCAGAATATAGGACGGGCTGGAAACGGCGCAACGGGTTAACAGACCAGAAATGGGCCGACTCTTGCCATGGGCCGAATTTGGCCCATTAGGGTAACAGGCCAGTAACGGGCCGACTCTTGCCATGGGCCGAATTTGGCCCATTAGGGGAACAGGCCAGTAACGGGCCGACTCTTGCCATGGGCCGAATTTGGCCCATTAGGGGAACAGGCCAGTAACGGGCCGGAAGTAATCGAGGGCCGAAAAGGAGCCCAAGAACGTATGGGTCGTCAATAGGCCGAAAGCTAACACGGGCTGGAAACGGCCCATGTAAATCACGGGCCGTTAACGGGTATAAAGAAAATTACTGTTCATTATGGGCTAGAGTCATCGTGGGCCTGTAAAGGGCCGAAAGATATGAAGTCCTCATATGGGCCGAAAGACATCGTGGGCCATACATGGGCCGAAAGTGAAATGGGCTGGTGTTATATTCGACGGCCCACATGACGTTGTTGGGCCGATTTCCTTTAGGGCATAACGGGCCGTGAGTTAACGGGCCGTAAAATGGGCTATTTGCGAAGAGACCGTTAACAGGATTTTCATGGGCCAGCCCGTTAACTTTTGACCAAGTCAAACGGGCCGGCTTTGTAAGCTAAATGGGCCAGTGGTGGGTCGTGGCACGTGTCGACATATCATAGGCGCCTATCTGACCCACTGATGAGCTGACACGTGTTTCGTCCGGCCAATAAGAATTTTACACGTGGAATTTCCCATTGGTCGGGGCCGTTAACGGGTTATCGGATCCAAAACCCGACCCGATAGCTTAACGGCGTTCCGTTACGGTGGATGCCACGTGTCGGTCACCCTTGACGAAAGCACTTCTGTGACGCGCGATTTATCGTCATGGAAGTGGACACTTCCGTGATGATAATTTTGGTAATGTCATGGAACACTTCTACGACAACACAGGTATGACTATCTTGATTCTGTCATAAAATCGTCATGGATGTACATGCATGACAAAAAACGCGACCTACTGTGACAAACACGTATCATCACGGAAGTGTATTTTTTTGTAGTGATGATATGTATCAATAAGTATGTGACTTGTTTGTGGAACTATGTATTGTATGATGATTGTTCTAATGGTCCCTAGTTGATAAGGTTATGCGGACACATATCCTTGACTAGTATACAACTCGGTTGATGACTATGTTTCACAAGTCATGTGCATGGAGATGCTAAACCGATAGTATGGACTCGAGGATGGAGATCACCGAGTCGGACAGACCCACTTTGAGATGCAGCGAGATATTGTCATCTGTTAGTCTCAAGTACAATGTGTATGCCATGTCCTAGACCTGAGGTCCTCACATGTTCTCGGGATGAGGATCGACTCACTTAGGATCTATCAAACGCTACTCCGTGACTGGGTAGTTATAAAGGTAGCTTTCGGGTGAGTCGTGAGACATGCCGCGAGACATGGTTGACCAAGATGGGATTTGCCCCTCCTATTTGGAGGGATATTCTCTGGGCCCTCTCGAGTGATCAGATTCAGAAAGCATGGCCATGTGTCTTTGGTTAAGTGTTAACCCAGTTTGGGAATCTGTATCACAGTTTCGAGAAGAGAGGTCGAGCTATCACAACGGTGACAAGTACTCGCCTTGAGCTTGATCACAAATATCATGAGGCAAAAGGAATGTTGCATGTGACACATTGTCGAGGTTCGTCAAACGACTTTACGCACACATGGGAGTTGGCATGTTCTGCTAGGAGCCGCTACCAACTATCGACTTAGTCGTGTCCATGTGTACGTGAACCTATAGGGTTGCACACTTAAGGGGCTGCATCCCATTCGGATTTGGATCCGAGTGGAAAATGGACGCACACTCCAAGTGGGCTCAAGTGTTCAGCCCACTTCGGAGGTCTATATAAAGGGGAGTGGGCGCACCACTTAGGGTAGATCTCAATCCAACCCTCGATAGCTGCCGCCACTCCCCACGCTGATGACATGCGACCGGACCTAGCAGTCCGCCGCCCGCCGTTGCACCCCGCACGTGTGGATACCTTGGAGGCATCGCATCTGCAATGCTTGGAAGAATCGTTCGAGGGAACCGCGAGGCGCCATTCACGGGAGATCACCGTTCACGAGTAATCCCTGTTCGCGGGAGATCGACGACGCGAGGAGGAGACGGCTCGGGAGATCGGCTACACGCATCACCAACTCTACTTCCGTTGTGGTGACTGCGCGTCTAGTGGTAAACCTGATCCCGTGATCTATTTCCAGCAGCATGATCTTGGGTGCGCGGTAGAAAATTTTATTTGGCGCTAGCGTAGCGTACCGCGTGTTCCAACAGGTCGCTCTTGTCAAGCATCGGCTTGAAGATGACATGTTTCTTCCATGCTTCCGCCAAAGCATTCTTCCTCTCCTCTGCTTCTGGATCAGCAGTCTTCTCTGCTCTATCCTTGCTCGCCTTTGGTGCCATGGCAGCTGAGGAAGCGGGGGCTAAGGATGAGCGGGAGCGTAGAAGCAGCAGATGGATGAGATGTGCTCTGTTTTGGTCGCAATGAAGAAGATGGTGGTGGTTGCTAGATTGGAAAGGGGGAGGTAAATGAGCAGCGCCCTCCGCAGATTCCTTTTTATGGGAAAGGCATGGGGCTCACTCTTTACTATCCTACGTGGATGCGCTTTTGCAGGCGCACTACCTCTGCAACTGTCTTATCCCACCTCTCCCACATTTTGCATTTAATACGCGTCATGCGGGGCATGGTTAAAGAGAGAATTATTACAGTTAACTCCTGCTAGTGTGCCCATGCACTATTTGGGCCTAACCCAACACGCCTCTCATGCGTGTGTGGCTGATACTTGTGAGTTGCGTTGGGATTTCCTCGAAGAGGAGAAGAGGATGCAGTACAGTAGAGATAAGTATTTCCCTCAGTTAATACCCAAGGTTATCAATCCAGTAGGAGAACCACACAACACCTCGTTAGCAGCACCTACACACAAAGTAACAAATCCATGCACCAGACCCGGTCAAGGGGTTGTCAATGCCTTGGCGGTTACTTGCAAGATTAAATTGTATGGTGATAGATTGATAGATTGAACAAAAACAAAAAATAAAATAAATAAAGTAAAATTGAGCAGGTATTTTTAGGAATTTTAATATATGATAAAGTAGACCCGGGGGCCATAGTTTTCACTAGAGGCTTCTCTCTTTAAAATAGCATACAGTGGGTAGACAAATTATTGCTGGAAAATTGATAGAAAAGGAAATAATCATGACAATATCCAAGGCAATAATCATGTATATAGGCATCATGTTTGAGACAAGTAGACCGAAACGATTCTGCATCTACTACTATTACTCCACACATCGACCGCTATTCAGCATGCATCTAGGGTATTAAGTTCGTAAAGAACGGAGTAACGCCTTAAGCAAGATGACATGATGTAGACAAAGAATACTCATGCATGAATAAACCCCACCATTTTATCCTTAATGGCAACGATAAAAATACATGTCATGTCCCTTTCTGTCACTGCGATTGAGCACCGCAAGATCGAACCCATCAAATAGCACCTCTCCCATTGCAATAAAAATCAATCTGGTTGGCCAAACCAAATCAATAGATCGGTGAGAAATACAAAGCTATAACAATCATGCATAAAAGAGTTCAGAGAAGACTCAAATAATATTCATGGACAATCTAATCATAAACTCATAATTCATCGGATCCCAACAAACACACCGCAAAAAGTCATTACATCGAATAGATCTCCAAGAACATCGAGGAGAACATTGTATTGAAGATCAAAAAGAGAGAAGAAGCCATCTAGCTACTAGATATGGACCCGTAGGTCTGTGGTAAACTACTCACACATCATCGGAAGGGCAGCAAGGTTGATGTAGAGCCCCTCTGTGATTGATTCCTCCTCTGGCGGAGTGCCGACGGAGGCCTCCAGATGGGATCTCACGAGAACAGAAACTTGCGGCGGCAGAAAAAGTATTTTTGGTGGCTCTCTAAGGTCAGGGGAATATTTGAGAATTTATAAAGGCGGAATTCGGTCAAGAGATGCCACGAGGGGCCCACAAGCCTGGGGGTGCCCCCCTTGGGCGCGCCTCCCGACTTGTGGTTCCCTCGTGACTCTTTAGGTCTTCTCCCGAACCTTCGAGGGTCTCTTCTGGTCCAAAAAAATTAATCAAAAGTTTTTTCTCCATTTGGACTCAGTTTGATAATGATTTCCTGAAAAGCCAAAAACAAGCAAAAAACAACAGCTAGCATTGGGCACTCGGTTAATAGGTTAGTCCCAAAAAATGATATACAATTGCATATAAAACATCCACGATTGATACTATAATAGCATGGAACAATAAAAAATTATAGATACATTGGATACTTATCAGTGGCCCAGGCCCGGGGGCTCCTACCAGTGTACTAAAATTTGGGTACTTTAGTACCCCCTGACTTGTGCACGTGCAGTAGCAGCTTCCCGAAGGCAAGGCTTACCGGAGGACAACTCAAAAACAAGTCCAAGACTAGTAATGAAGATATAAAGAAGACCTCCAGTCAAGTGATCGAGAAATACTAGAGAAGAGTGCAGAAGATCAAGGTTGGAGTTGCCAGCAAGATAACAAGGACCCGACAAGCTCCGAGCCTGGCAAGATCCCACTACCTTGCCACCGCTCTGTTGGGAAACGTTGCATGGAAAACAAAAACATTCTACGCACACGCAAGATCTATCCATGGAGATGCATAGCAACGAGAGGGGAGAGTGTGTCTACGTACCCTCGTAGACCGTAAGAGGAAGCGTTTTTTAACACGGTTGATGTAGTCGAACTTCTTCGCGATCCAACTGATCAAGTACCGAACGTACGGCACCTCCGCGTTCAGCACACGTTCAGCTCGGTGACGTCCTCGCCTTCTTGATCCAGCAAGATGGGCGAAATAGTAGATAAGTTCCGGCAGCACAACGGCGTGGTGACGGTGGTGGTGATGCTATCTCCACAGGGCTTCGCCTAAGCACTCCGAAAATATGACCGAGGGACGAAACAGTGGAGAGGGGCGCCGCAGACGGCTAAGAGATTGTCGTGGGCTATGTGTGGCACCCCCTCCCACTTATATATAGGTGGGGGGAGAGGGGAGGCAGCCAGGAGGTGCCCCAAGTGGGGCCGAATCCCACTTGGGCTCCTGCCTCTAGCCGCGCCCCCCTGCCATGTTTGTGTGTGGGAGGAAGGCAGGGGGAGGTTGCGCCCCCTTTCCTTTCTCTCATGAGGAGGGAAAGGCATGAGAGGCCAGCCCTCCCCCTTTACTTCCCCTAGGGCCGACGGCCAGGGAGAGGGGCACGCCGGCCCCTTGTGGGCTGGTGTGTCTCTCCCCTTGGCCCATTAGGGCCATAGACCTCCCAAGGGTGTCCGGAACCCCTTTCGGCAATCCGATGACTACCCGATGCACTTCGAAACTCTTCCGGTGTCCGAATAGTATCGTCCTATATATCAATCTTTACCTCCGGAGGTCCTCGTCATGTCCGTGATCTCATCTAGGACTCCGAACAACATTCGGTCACCAAATCATATAACTCATATAACACTATATCATCAACGAACGTTAAGCGTGCGGACCCTACGGGTTCGAGAACTATGTAGACATGACCGAGACACCTCTCCGGTCAATAACCAATAGCGGAACCTGGATGCCCATATTGGCTCCTACATATTTATGAAGATCTTTATCGGTGGAACCTTATGACAACATATGTAATTCCCTTTGTCTATCGGTATGTTACTTGCCTAAGATTTGATCGTCGGTATCTTCATACCTAGTTCAATACCGTTACCAGCAAGTCTGTTTACTCGTTCCGTAATACATCATCTTGCAACTAACTCATTAGTCACTTTGCTTGCAAGGCTTCTTATGATGTGTATTACGGAGAGGGCCTAGAGATACCTCTCCGATACTCAGAGTGACAAATCCTAATCTCGATCTTTGCCAACTCAAAAATCACCTTCGGACCTGTAGAGCATCTTTATGATCACCCAGTTATGTTGTGATGTTTGATAACACACAAGGTATTCCTCCGGTATCCGGGAGTTGCATAATCTCATAGTCGAAGGAATATGTATTTGACATTAAGAAAGCAATAGCAGTAAACCGAACGATCATATGCTAAGCTAACAGATGGGCATTGTCCATCACATCATCCTCCTAATGATGTGATCCGGTTATCAAATGACAACACATGTCTATGGTTAGTAAACCTTAACCATCTTTGATCAATGAGCTAGTCTAGTAGAGGCTTACTAGGGACACGGTATTTGTTTATGTATTCACACATGTATTTCAGTTTCCAATCAGTACAACTCTAGCATAAATAATAAACCTTTATCATGAATAAGGAAATATAAAATAACAACTTTATTATTGCCTCTAGGGCATATTTCCTTCTGTCTCCCACTTGCACTAGAGTCAATATTTCCTTCTGTCTCCCACTTGCACTAGAGTCAATAATCTAGATTACATTGTAATGAATCTAACACCCATGGAGTCTTGGTGTTGATCATGTTTTGTTCGCGGAAGAGGCTTAGTCAACGGGTCTGCTACATTCAGATCCGTATGTATTTTGCAAATCTCTATGTCTCCAACCTTGACCTTTCAACGAATGGAGTTGAAGCGTCCCTTGATGTGTTTGGTTCTCTTGTGAAAACTAGATTCCTTCGCCAAGGCAATTGCTCTAGTGTTGTCACAAAAGATTTTCATTGGACCCGATGCACTGGGTATTACACTCAAATCGGATATGAACTCCTTCATCCAGACTCCTTCATGCGCTGCTTCCGAAGCAGCTATGTACTCCGCTTCACACGTAGATCCCGCCAGGACGCTCTGCTTGGAACTGCACCAACTGACAGCTCCACCATTCAATATAAATACATATCTAGTTTGTGACTTAGAGTCATCCAGATCAGTGTCGAAGCTAGCATCGACGTAACCATTTACGACGAGCTCTTCATCACCTCCATAAACGAGAAACATATCCTTGGTCCTTTTCAGGTACTTCAGGATGTTCTTGACCGCTGTCTAGTGATCCACTCCTGGATTACTTTGGTACCTCCCTGCCAAACTTATGGCAAGGCACACATCAGGTCTGGTACACAGCATAGCATACATGATAGAACCTATGGCTGAGGCATAGGGAATGACTTTCATTTCCTCTCTATCTTCTGCAGTGGTTGGGCTTTGAGTCTGACTCAATTTCACACCTTGTAACATAGGCAAGAACCCTTTCTTTGACTGATCCATTTTGAACTTCTTTAAAACTTTATCAAGGTATGTGCTTTGTGAAAGTCCTATTAAGCGTCTCGATCTATCCCTATAGATCTTGATGCCCAATATATAAGCAGCTTCACCGAGGTCTTTTATTGAAAAATTCTTATTCAAGTATCCTTTTATGCTATCTAGAAATTCTATATCATTTCCAATCAATAATATGTCATCCACATATAATATTAGAAATTCTACAGAGCTCCCACCCACTTTCTTGTAAAGACAGGCTTCACCGTAAGTCTGTATAAAACCATATGCTTTGATCACCTCATCAAAGCGTATATTCCAACTCCGAGATGCTTGCACCGGTCCATAGATGGATCGCTATAGCTTGCACACTTTGTTAGCACCTTTAGGATCGACAAAACCTTATGGTTGCATCATATACAACTCTCTTTTAAGAAATCCATTAAGGAATGCAGTTTTGATGTCCATTCGCCAGATTTCATAATTATAAAATGTGGCAATTGCTAACATGATTCGGGCTGACTTAAGCATCGCTACGGGTGATAAAGTCTCATCGTAGTCAACCCCTTGAACTTGTCGAAAACCTTTCGCGACAAGTCGAGCTTTGTACATAGTGACATTACCATCAGCGTATGTCTTCTTCTTGAAGATCCATTTATTCTCAATGGCTTGCCGATCATCGGGCAAGTCTACCAAAGTCCACACTTTGTTCTCATACATGGACCCTATCTCAGATTTCATGGCCTCAAGCCATTTATCGGAATCTGGGCTCATCATAGCTTCTTCATAGTTTGTAGGTTCGCTATGGTCTAATAACATAACTTCTAGGATAGGATTACCGTACCACTCTGGTGCGGATCGTACTCTGGTTCACCTACGAGGTCTAGTAGTAACTTGATATGAAGTATCATGATCATTATCATTAGCTTCCTCTCTAGTTGGTGTAGGCATCATGGGAACGGTTTTCTCTCATGTGCTACTTTCCAATTCGAGAGAAGGTACAATTACCTCATCAAGTTCTACTTTCCTCCCACTCACTTCTTTCGAGAGAAACTCCTCTAGAAAGGACCCATTCTTGGCAACAAAGATCATGCCTTCGGATATGTGGTAGAAGGTGTACCCAATACTTTCGTTAGGGTATCCTATAAAGACGCACTTCTCTGATTTAGGTTCGAGCTTATCAGGTTGAAGCCTTTTGACATAAGCATCGCTTCCCCATACTTTAAGAAATGACAGCTTAGGTTTCTTGCCAAACCACAGTTCATACGTGTCGTCTCAACGGATTTAGATGGTGCCCTATTTAACGTGAATGCGGTTGTCTCTAATGCATAACCCTAAAGCGATAGTGGTAAATCAATAAGAGACATCATAGAACGCACCTTATCCAATAGAGTACGGTTACGACATTCGGACACACCATTACGCTGTGGTGTTCTAGGTGGCGTGAGTTGTGAACAATTCCACATTGTTTTAAATGAAGGCCAAACTCGTAACTCAAACATTCGCCTCCGCGATCAGATCGTAGAAACTTTATTTTGTTGTTATGATGATTCTCTACTTCACTCTGAAACTCTTTAAACTTTTCAAATTTTCCAGACTTGTGTTTCATCAAGTAGATATACCCATATCTACACAAATCATCTGTGAATGTCAGAAAATAATGATACCCGTCGCGTGCTTCAACATTCATCAGACCGCATACATCGGTATGTATTATTTCCAATAAGTCATTAGCTCACTCCATTGTTCGGAGAACGGACTTTTAGTCATCTTGCCCATGAGGCATGGTTCGCAAGTATCAAATGATTCATAATCAAGTGATTCCAGAAGTGCATCCGCATGGAGTTTCTTCATGCGCTTTACACCAGTATGACTTAAATGGCAGTGCCACAAGTATGTTGCACTATCATTATCAACTTTGCATCTTTTGGCATCAATATTATGAATATGTGTATCACTACGATCGAGATTCAACAAGAATAGACCATTCTTCAAGGGTGCATGACCATAAAATATATTACTCATAAAATAGAACAACCATTATTCTCTGATTTAAATGAATAATCATCTTGTAATAAAAAAGATCCAGATATAATGTTCATGCTCAACACTGACACCAAATAACAATTATTGAGGTCTAAAACTAATCCCGAAGGTAGATGTAGAGGTAGTGTGCCGACGGCGATCACATCAACCTTGGAACCTGTCCCGACGCGCATTGTCACCTCGTCCTTAGCCAATCTTCATGTATTCCACAGCTCCTGTTTCGAGTTACAAATATGAGCAACCGAACTAGTATCAAATACCCAAGCACTACTACGAGCATTAGTAAGGTACACATCAATAACATGTATATCAAATATACCTTTGTTCACTTTTCCATCCTTCTTATCCGCCAAGTATTTGGGGTAGTTCCGCTTCCAGTGACCATTCCCTTTGCAGAAGAAGCACTCAATTTCAGGCTTGGGTCCAGCTTTGGGCTTCTTCCCGGGAGTGGAAACTTGCTTGCCATTCTTATTGAAGTTCCCTTTCTTTCCCTTGCCCTTTTTCTTGAAACTAGTGGTCTTGTTAACCATCAACACTTGATGCTCCTTCTTGATTTCTACCTCCGCACCCTTAAGCATTGCGAAGAGCTCAAGAATCGTTTTCGTCATCCCTTGCATATTATAGTTCATCACGAAGCCTTTGTAGCTTGGTGGCAATGATTGAAGAACTCTGTCAATAACACTCTCAACTGGAAGATCAACTCCCAGCTAAGTCAAGTGGTTATAATACCCAGGCATTTTGAGTACGCATTCACTGACAGAACTGTTCTCCTCCATCTTGTAGCTATAGAACTTGTTGGAGACTTCATATCTCTCAACCCGGGCATTTGATTGAAATATTAACTTCAATTCTTGGAACATCCCATATGCTCCATGACGTTCAAAATGTTTTTGAAGTCCCGGTTCTAACCCGTAAAGCATGGCACACTGAACTATCGAGTAGTCATCAGATCGAGCCTACCAAACGTTCATAACATCTTCAGTAGCTCCTGCAGCAGGTCTGTCACCTAGCGGTGCATCAAGGACAAAATTCTTTTGTGCAACAATGAGGTAATCCTCAAGTTACAGACCTAGTCCGTGTAGTTTCTACCATCATCTTTCAACTTAGCTTTCTCTAGGAACGCATTAAAATTCAGGGGAACGGTAGCTTGGGCCATTGATCTACAACATAGATATGCAAAACTATTAAGACTAAGTTCATGATAAATTTAAGTTCAATTAATCAAATTTCTAATGAAATCCCACTCAAATAAACATCCCTCAAGTTATCTAAGTGATACATGATCCAAATCAACTAACCCATGTCCGATCATCATGTGAGATGGGGTAGTCATCAATGGTGGACATCTCTATGTTGATCATATCTACTATATGACTCACGTTCGACCTTTCGGTATCCAGTGTTCCGAGACCATGTTTGTACATGCTAGGCTCGTCAAGTTTAACCCAAGTATGCTGCATGTGCAAAATTGTCTTACACCCGTTGTATGTGAACGTAGAGTCTATCACACCCGATCATCACAAGGTGCTTCGAAACGACGAACTTTGGCAACGGTGCATACTTGGGGAGAACACTTTTATCTTGAAATTTAGTGAAGGGATCATATTATAATGCTACCGCCGTTCTAAGCAAAATAAGATGCATAAAGGATAAACATCACATGCAATCAAAATATGTGACATGATATGGCCATCATCATCTTGTGCTTTTGATCTCCATCTCCAAAGCATCGTCATGATCTCCATCGTCACCGGCTCGACACCTTGATCTCCATCGTTGCGTCGGGGTCGTCTCACCAACTATTGCTTCTACAACTATTCTAATGCATAGCGATAAAGTAAAGCAATTACATGGCATTTGCATTTCATACAATAATTAAGAGACAACTCTAAGGCTCCTGTCGGTTGTCGATATTACAAAACATGATCATCTCATACAACAACGTATATCACATCATGTCTTGACCATATCGCATCACAACATGCCCTGCAAAAACAAGTTAGACATCCTCTACTTTGTTGTTGCAAGTTTTATGTGGCTGCTACGGGCTTCTAGCAAGAACCGTTCTTAACTACGCAAAAACCACAATGGTGATTTATCAAGTTTGCTGTTTTAACCTTCTTCAAGGACCTGCCATAGTCAAATTTGATTCAACTAAAATGGAAGAAACAGACACCCGCCAGCCACCTTTATGCAAAACGAGTTGCATGTCAGTCGATGGAACCGGTCTCATGTGCGTGGACATGTAAGGTTGGTCCGGGCCGCTTCATCCCACAATACCGTCGAATCAAAATAAGACGTTGGTGGTAAGCAGTATGATTGTCACCGCCCACAACTCTTTGTGTTCTACTCGTGCATATCATATATGCATAGACCTGGCTCGGATGCCACTGTTGGGATACATTGCATGGAAAACAAAAAAATCTACGCACACGCAAGATCTATCCATGGAGATGCATAGCAACGAGAGGGGAGAGTGTGTCTACGTACCCTCGTACACCCTAAGCAGAAGCGTTTAGTAACGCGGTTGATGTAGTCGAACTTCTTCGCGATCCAACTGATCAAGTACCAAACGTACGGCACCTCCGCGTTCAGCGCACATTCAGTTCGGTGACGTCCTCGCCTTCTTGATCCGGCAAGATGGTGAAGTAGTAGATGAGTTCCGGCAGCACAACGGCGCAGCGACGGTGGTGGTGATGCTATCTCCACAGAGCTTCGCCTAAGCACTGCGAAAATATGACCGAGGGACGAAACTGTGGAGAGGGGCGCCGCAGATGGCTAAGAGATTGTCGTGGGCTATGTGTGGCGCCCCTCCCACATATATATAGTTGAGGGGAGAGGGGAGGCAGCCAGGAGACGCCCCAAGTGGGGTTGAATCCCCCTTGGGCTCCTACCCCTAGCCGCGCCCCCTGCCATGTTTGTGTGTGGGAGGAAGGCAGGGGAGGTTGCGCCCCCCCTTTCCTTTCACTCATGAGGAGGGAAAGGCAGGAGGGGCCAACCCTCCGCCTTTCCTTCCCCTAGGGATGACGGCCAGGGAGAGGGGCGTGCCAGACCCCTTGTGGGTTGGTGTGTCTCTCCCTTTGGCCCATTAGGCCCATAGACCTCCCGGGGGTGTCCGAAACCCCTTCCGGCGATCCGATGACTACCCGATGCACTCCGAAACTCTTCCGGTGTCCGAATAGTATCGTCCTATATATCAATCTTTACCTCCGGACCATTACAGAGCTCCTCGTCATGTCCGTGATCTCATCCGGGTCTCCGAACAACATTGGGTCACCAAATCATATAACTCATATAACATTATATCGTCAACGAACGTTAAGCGTGCGGACCCTACGGGTTCGAGAACTATGTAGACATGACCGAGACACCTCTCCGGTCAATAACCAATAGCGGGACCTGGATGCCCATATTGGCTCCTAAATATTCTACGAAGATATTTATCGGTCGAACCTTATGACAACATACGTAATTCCCTTTGTCTGTCGGTATGTTACTTGCCCAAGATTCGATCATCGGTATCTTCATACCTAGTTCAATATCGTTACCGGCAAGTCTGTTTACTCATTCTGTAATACATCATCTTGCAACTAACTCATTAGTCACTTTGCTTGCAAGGCTTCTTATGATGCGTATTACCGAGAGGGCCTAGTGATACCTCTCGGAGTGACAAATCCTAATCTTGATCTATGCCAACTCAACAAACACCTTCGGAGATACCTGTAGAGCATATTTATGATCACCCAGTTACGTTTTGACGTTCGATAGCACACAAGGTATTCCTACGGTATCCGAGAGTTGCATAATCTCATAGTCGAAGGAATATCT
The DNA here is from genome assembly GCF_018294505.1 of Triticum aestivum. Taxonomy (NCBI): domain Eukaryota; kingdom Viridiplantae; phylum Streptophyta; class Magnoliopsida; order Poales; family Poaceae; genus Triticum; species Triticum aestivum. The sequence goes on along the minus strand of NC_057802.1, from coordinate 425,192,101 downwards.
ATTTGACATTAAGAAAGCAATAGCAATAAACTGAACGATCATATGCTAAGCTAACGGATGGGTCTTGTCCATCGCATCATTCTCCTAATGATGTGATCTCGTTATCAAATGACAACACATGTCTATGGCTAGTAAACCTTAACCATCTTTGATCAATGAGCTAGTCTAGTAGAGGCTTACTAGGGACATTGTATTTGTTTATGTATTCACACATGTATTTCAGTTTCCAATCAATACAATTATAGCATAAATAATAAACCTTTATCATGGATAGGAAATATAAAATAACAACTTTATTATTGCCTGTAGGGCATATTTCCTTCACGCTCCACCTCAGCGACCATCTTGTCACTTGTCGTATAGGTGTCGAGCGAGCAGGTAGTTAGGTGAACCTTGTCTGGGTGCGTGTCAGCTCGCCACTGAAGACACAACTTTAATGACACCCGTCCCAGGAGCATGTCAAGGAAGCATAAGGTAGATGGGCGAACGACACATAAGGAGAGACAATTCTTGGCGGGGAGCTTCATCAATGTGACATGTCACAGTGCATTTAATGCATTTTCCTAACCCGTCAGAGTTAGGTATTTGGCACTGTAGGCACTATTTACCTATGTAAATACCATTTTGCCACTGTGGTAGCCCCTTTCCCATAAAAGGAGGACCATGGCTACCTTTACAAGGGTCGACACTTTGCTCAATGACACGCATAGCCGCACTTCCAACGCAATCTTGCAGGATAGTCACGCTCCTTGTACTTGTGCATACATCAAATACACTAAAGCAAGAGTAGGGTTTTACGCTTCACAGCGGTCCGAACCTAGGTAAACCACCATGTTGATTGCTGGATTTGTTCTTTGTGCTTGACGATCTCCCTAGACGAACCGCAAAGGGATCACCATGATCCCATAGATGGTCGTACGCACGACACAGAGTAACGCTTTAAGCAAGATTACATAATATAGAAAAGATAAGATCAACTAATATGATCGAACCCTGTCGTTTTACCCTTTGTAGCAACAATACAAATACGTGCATCGCTATCCCTTCTGTCTCGAGGTGAGAACACCGTAAGATTGAACCTACTACTATGCACCACTTCCACTGAAGATCTAATCATTAACTTGGCCAAAGATAACTCATAAATTGCAAGATTGAACCTACTACTATGCAATCCCAAGAGTAATAGGCTACTCAACTTTCACTTCAATGTGCCACCATGGAGAACTCAAACCTATGCACCAAATGCAATGACAAGGGCACACGGAGTGCCCAAGTCCTTCTCTCTCAAATCCCACCAAAGCAACTAATACTAGACAGGAATATGGGAGGAAGAACAAAGAAGAGAACACAACGAACTCCAAGATCTAGACCCAAGGGGTTCCCCTCACATAGAGGAGAAAGTGATTGGTGGAAATGTGGATCTAGATCTCTTCTCTCTTTCCCCTCAAGCAAGAATCATTGGAGGGATTGAGAGATAACAAGCTCGAAGAAGGTCAACAATGGGGGACAAACACGAGCTCAAAGGGATAAGAACCATTGGGGAAGAAGACCCCCTTAAATAGCCCCCCCCCCAAATCCAACCGTTATGCCCACTGGTCATACCCAAGTGGTACTACCGCTTGGGGGAGCGGTACTACCACTTAGCACAGTCAAAGCAACCCAGCAAGATAGAAAAATAAGGGTGGTAGTTCTGTCACAACGGTACTACCGCTCGGGGAGTGTTACTACCACTTGAAGCAGTACTACCGCACGGGGAGCAGTACTACGGCTTGAAGCGGTACTACCGTTGGGAGATGTACTACCGCTCTATTACCGTGAAATTTGTGACGAGTTTCGAAAGAATTTTCCCAAGCGTAAGTAGCTACGGTAGACCACAACGGAAGTACCGCATGAAGCGGTACTGCCGCTTGGGTGGTGCAAAAACGCCCAAGCAAAACAGAAGAAACAAGTAAGACTGAAACTGTCATAACTTTTGCATACGGGCTCCGAAATTAGCAAACTCAATCGATAGATGATGACAAGTACTATCCAACAGCGACGTGATATATTAAAAACTAGCAATGGAGAATAGATTCTAATAGGATAAGGAAGAGTACCTTCCCCAAATATGAACCGACAAACTCTCCAACACCTAAAGCGCAAATATAATGCAAATGAACTCTGTTTTCGATAAGTTTGAGTTTAAAAAGAAGACGAACACAAACTCTAAAATCTCACAATAAGAAAACCAAATAAGAATCAAGAAAGATGATGCCAATGATGCAAAGGTTTGAGCTCTATACGAATGATGCGATCAAGCTACTCACTCGAGAACCCCCCCCCCCCTGATAGTACGACTATCGATCCTATAAACCTGTCTCTCAGCTAACACCATGAGACCGATAAAATAGAAAACCTATCAAGGACAAACATTTTCCTTGCGCATAGTCGACTTGAGTTAGATGATGACGATCTTGTACTCCTCAAGTTGGACCACCTTTCTTGATTGCGCAGGCTCGATGAAGACTAGTAGATTGCTCCCCCATACTCCATTATGAGTGAGCCACTCGTTGGCACATCTTCACAGGTCCATTGTCACCACAAATGTGTGGCAAGCTTCAAGCATGATCTCTTTGTGATACTCCACTTGAACTTGCACACTGCAATCTTGATGACGATCACCACTTAATGTCATCCTCCATGGGTCATATGAGATCTTCCTTTTGATGCACGCCCATGGAAACAAACCTAAACCCACAAAGAACTCTCACATAGTGTCATGGTAATGACCCACGGGTACACCAAAGACGGCGAGGCAACATTTCAAGACATCGGGGCTAGCAAAGCCCCTCAGTCCGGCTACTCCGGCCGGCTCGCAACCCGGCCACTCCAGACGGCTCCCCGTCCGGCTGCCCCGGCCGGCTCGCCACCCGGCTGCTCCAACTGCTCCCTGTCCGGCTGCTCCAGCCAACCTGCTACGCGAAGTCAACCACGGTGTCCCATCGAACACGACACGAACAAGACGAATGTACCTGTGCACTGCTGGTAATAATGGGGCACTATAGCATGCATCACGCGTCACCTCGCATGACATCTCCAATAATGTAGTTGGTGGGTGAGCCACCACCCATCATGCCCACTCACCTAGCTTTGGGTGTAAGCTACCCACACTATATATACTAACACACATCCATCCATCCAAGGGGCCGGCCACAATGGCTCCCTCGGAGCGCACCACGCCACACACACTCACGGGAGCACCATCCTCTCACACTCCCACGCACACTTGCATGGCCTCCTGGCCACTAGCTCACCTAGCCACTCAGCCACGGGCATACATGCCCAAGCATTTATACATACATATATGAGGCCAGATGCCTACGGCACTGACCTCAGATACAGCTCCAGGAGCAATTCTGTACTGCCAGACATGTACGCTACACATATATACAGACATGCAGGAGTAGGGATATTATCTCTCCGGAGAGTCCCGAACCTGGGTAAACCACCGTGTGTTATTGCACAATATCCGTCCCGGATATTCCACGGCAGCCTTGTCCTTACCTCAAGCCACCCCGTGGCATCTGCCGCCTCGCGGCCCCCTTGGAGGCTAACGCGAGAATACTATGACAGTTGGCGCCCACAGTGGGGCGAGCTGCTAGAACCGTGACCGGTCGGGACCCCTTTTCGTCTTCATCGCCGCGGCGCCGCCCTCGTCTCTCTGGTAGCGCTCAGGGGCTCGACATCAACGCGCCCCCGGGGCGGCCGCGTGGGGTGGTGTGCCCTCATCGTCGGCCTCGCCATCTTGATCGCCTCTGTCGCTGCGTCGCGTCATCTCTCCGGTAGCACTCGGGGGCTCGACATCGACCCGCCCCCAGAGCGACCGCGCGGGACGGCGTATCCTCGTCGTCGGCCTCGGCCTCTTCGTCACCATCGCTGCGACACCGGCCGTCCGTCGCAGCTCCGCGTTGGTCCACCCGCACGCATACATCGCGTGTACACCAGCTATACATTCGCCATACACAAGCTAGATAATGGCCAGACACTACCCAAGCGAGATGCAAGTCAGAACTGCTCATACACTGCTTATACTACCAAGACAATGGCCATACACTAAGCTCGAGCTCTGCCCCATCCGTCCCGCTGCTGGCTTCTCTAAACTTAACGAGCTCGCCTGAGCCGCTCGCCCATGGCGCCGACCGCCTCGCCGCTGCCACGACTGTTCCCCGCATGCCGCAGCATCTTCTACAACCATCTTTAGCCGCCGCTCGCGCCCGCCGCCTTGCTGCCTCCTCCCTAGGCCAGCCAAGCACGGGTGGTGCCCCTCCTCTCCACAGCACGGCACGGCCAACCTGCATAGCTGGATCGCCTGCGCCGCCGCGCTGCCTGCTGACCTCCCACATCCGTCCCTAGGCACCGGCCCGCTCCACACGTTCCCGCGCCCACGTACGAAGCAGGACTCCTGTGCGCCGCTCGCCTTTCCCCGACGGGCGCCCGCGGCGCTTCGGCCTCTCCGCTGGCTCCGGCCACCGTCGCGCGTCCCGCGCTCGGCCGCTCCGCACCTTCGCCCAGCCGGCTTCGGTCGCACTCGCTCCGCCAGCGTCTGGCCCCGCCGGCCTCTCTGCATCCTTCCATAGCACGGTCACGCGCCGCCACACGCTGTCCCATGCTGGCTGCACCTCGCCAGCTGCGGCGGCGCCCGCCTGCCAGCTAGCGGTCGCGCTCGTCCACCAGCCCGCTCCCGCGCCCCCGCGCCACTCCATCCACAGCGCTCACGCGCCGCGTCCCTGTGCGCCCGCCTGCCAGCTAGCTGCCGCGTTCGTACGCGCCGGCTGCGCTGCGCCGCCTCGCGCCCTTCTGCGAGCTCCCCGCGTGCCCCTCTGCGAACTCCTCGTGCGCCCCCTGCGCGTCTTCGCCTCCCCGCGCTGCTCCTTTGCCAGGTCCACCCGGCGACCCGG
>NC_057802.1:425179948-425186849 GCF_018294505.1 Triticum aestivum | reverse complement strand
GACCCGGCCGTCGGCTGGCTCCGCCCGTGACCAGGCGCGCCAGCTCCCGCCGCCAGCCGGCCTCCTGCCGCGCTGACCCCCGACAGCCGGCTCCGGCCTCCTCCACTCGGGTCCCGAGCGCCGCGAATCCCGTCGCCGCCTTCGCGCCCGCGTAGCCCTCCCCGCGCCCGGCTGCTCCAGTGCTGGCTATGGTGGTCCCGCCCCAGCCGGCCTCTGCACACGCGCGCTGGCTGCCCCCGCAACCCGCAGCGCCCCCAGTCGGCTGATGAAAGCAAAGAAAAAGAAGAGGTCCAGCTGACCAAGTCAACAGCCGGCTGCCAAAAAAAGTGTGTCCGGCTGCTCACAGCCGGCTGAAGGCCGCCCTTGGATGCGGTGTAATCAAATACAGAGATATTTAGTTTACACGTGTATCTTACCAGTCACTAGCAGATTTCCAGCCGGAAACAAAACGATGGGTTGGAGATCTGTATCTTTTCTACAGGTGTATTTCAGACAAAACGGTAATTCAAACAAGGCCGAAGAGAAGAAGAAAAAGACGTCCGACTGGTCCGTCCGCCTGCTTCGCCACTCGGACGGCCAGCCGCGACCGCGCCACGTCATTGCCCGCTGTGCCAAGCCGGCTGGACCGCCTCCTGCTCTGACGCCGGGCCGGCTGGCGAGCCGGCCGGGCCGCCCGCCCGCCTCGACGCCCGTTCGGTCGGACCCGACCGGTTGGGCCCTCTTCGAGCACCCGGAGGCTCGAAGGCTACCCCCAGCGAGTGTGCCGGCGCGCTCCGCAAGCGCTGAGCCGTGCCGGCTGTCTTCGGCAACCTTCGCCTCGCCTACACGAAAATCAATGTGAGCTCCTCACCCGCATACTTTCACACCACGTGCAAACTCGGATAACCCCGAGCGACACTCAGGGACCACCTCCGCCCTTATTACAGTTGCACTACTGTTCGCCCTGGCGCCCTCCAGTGTTGGCCCAGAGGCTGGCCGCTTGGCCTGAGACATTCGTTCCCACAAACGGCTTAGTAGCATGCATGGTACCAAAGGCTCACTCTTCGTCTCAGCTACAGACCGCAGCGCGGCTGTCCAGCTAGCAAGAGCAAACATTGGAGGCCACCCATGCGAAAAATGTCCAGGGAGAAAACGGTTCTGGTGACCCGGCCGTTTGCTTTATGAGTATCTGCTCGGTCGAATCTGCTCCCAGAGTCTGAGTACTGTACGCTTCACTCCGCGGCCCACTCTCAGCCACAGACCGTCACGCGGTTGTCCGGCTAGCGAGAGCACAAGCCAAAGAGCGGAGGGAACATGAAAAAGATTGAAGGGGGCTCGGACGAAACCAAATCGGCACCCTCCGCATAAAACTTGCGCTGCTAAAACCAAGCACTTAATATTGCTGCGCCCGTCTAACCCTGCTTTTTTGCATGATCACTTCCGTGGGGAACCCCCCTCCTCACCCGAAGGCTCGGAGGTTACACCCAGCGGGTGCGCCGGGTGCGCCGGCACGCCTCGCTGGGAAAGCACCACGTGGGCCACAGGCTCGCGACCGGCTGCCTCTACTACATCGACGGCAAAAACCCTCCGCCCGACTCTTCGAGTCGCCCGGAGGCTCGGAGGCTACACACAGTGGGTGCGCTGGCGCGCCCCCACTGGAATCAAGCCTCGCCGGCTGCAGCCCGCAGCCGGCTGTCATCGACAACATCAGTCGGTGGACCCCGTGTCCGCGCCCGACGGCATCAGTCGGCGGACCCCGGGTCCACGCCCGACAGCATCAGTCGGCGGACCCCACGTCCGCGCCCGACAGCCTCAGTCGGCGAACCCCGTGTCCGCTCCCGACAGCATCAGTCGGCGGACCCCGGGTACACGCCCGACAGCATCAGTCGGTGGACCCTGGGTCCGCGCCCGACAGCATCAGTCGGTGGACCCCGGGTCCGCGCCCGGCAGGGCTCCGTGCCCACCAGCTGGCGGACCCCGCGTCCGCGCCTGGCAGGGCCCCGCGCCCATCAGCCGGCAGACTTCGCGTCCGCGCCCGGCAAGGCCCCACGCCCATTAGCCGGCGGACTTCGCGTCCGCGCCCGGCAGGGCCCCACGCCCACCAGTCGGCGGACTCCGTGTCCGCGCTCGGCACCCTCGACGTCGTCGTCGGCTTCATCATCAACAACAAGACCCTCCGCCCAACTTTTCCAAGTTGCCCGGAGGCTCAGAGGCTACACCCAGCGGGTGAGCTTGCGCAAACCCACTTGGAACATGTCGCGCCTGTTGCACGCCCGTCGTCGGCTGCAATCGACCCCTTGACGCCATCGTCTGCACCAACAACCGCGAAAACCCTTCGCCCAACTTTTCCAAAGTTGCACGGAGGCTACACCCAGCGGGTGCGCTCGCGTGCCCCCGCCGGAAGCAAGCCGCGTCTGCTGCAGTCCGCAGCCGGCCATCATCGACATCTTCTACATCAACGCCAGCTGAAAAACCTCCGCTCAACTTAGCCAAGTTGCCCGGAGGCTCGGAGGCCACTGTCGTGGTAATGACCCACGGGTACCCCAAAGACGGCGAGGCAACATTTCAAGACATCGGGGCTAGTAAAGCCCCTCAGTCCGGCTGCTCCGGCCGGCTCGCAACCCGGCCACTCCAGACGGCTCCCCGTCCGGCTGCCCCGGCCGGCTCGCCACCCGGCTGCTCCAACTGCTCCCCGTCCGGCTGCTCCAGCCAGCCTGCTACGCGAAGTCAACTACGGTGTCCCATCGGACACGAGACGGACAAGACGGATGTACCTGCGCACTGCTGGGCAATAATGGCGCACTATAGTCTGCATCACGCGTCACCTCGCATGACATCTCCAATAGTGTAGTTGGTGGGTGGGCCACCACCGACCATGCCTACTCACCTAGCTTTGGATGTAAGCTACCCACACTATATATATACTAGCACACATCCATCCATCCATCCAAGGGGCCTGCCACAATGGCTCCCTGGGAGCACACCATGCCACACACACTCACGGGAGCACCATGCTCTCACACTCCCATGCACACTTGCATGGCCTCCTGGCCACTAGCTCACCTGGCCACTCGGCCACGGGCATACATGCCCAAGCATTTATACATACATATACGAGGCCAGATGCCTATGGCACTGACCTCAGATACAGTTCCAGGAGCAACTCTGTACTGCCAGACTTGTATGCCACAGATATATACAAACATGTAGGGGTAGGGGTATTATCTCTCCGGAGAGCCCCGAACCTGGGTAAACCACCGTGTGCTATTGCGCAATACCCATCCCGGATATTCCACGGCAGTCTTGCCCTCACCTCAAGCCACCCCGTGGCATCTGTCGCCTCGCGGCCCCCTGGCGGCTGACGTGAGAATACTACGACACATAGACCATGGGTCAGTACATAAAGCATAATGGGCAATGCTTACCATACCACAGGATCACTTGATCCCTCTCGGTACATCTTGTATGCTTCGTGTGTTGATCAACTTGATTCACTCGATGATGATGTCTTGATCAACCTTGCATCATGTATTCTGAGTAGCACCTTGGTCATCACATAATCTCCTTGAAACCAACAAATGGACTTCAAGAAATGCCTATGGACAAACCCTTCAAATATAGCTCAAGGAAACCATTAGTCCATAGAGATTGTCATCAATTACCAAAACCAAACACGAGGGCACCATGCTCTTTCACATAGGCATGCCGATACTATCAAAAGGGATGAGGATGTGACAAAGAGCCTTTTGCTTCATGTGCTTAAAGATCAAAATCCAAAGTCCTCAAAATCCTCCAAGATTTCCACTATATCTTCCTAACTTAGTTCCATTCGATGTTGCCCTAACACTTCCACTCGGAGCCACCAAACCAGCAAGATATATCAACTCAATTGTTCCAAACCCTAGTTCAATCAGAGCCTCCAACATCCCATTCGCAGCCACCAAAGCAACTTGGCAAACCTTCTGTTCTCACATTAGAATTCCCGAGAAAATCAAGTCGAAAATTCCGAAGCATCAACACAGAGTGTGCCAGTGCCAAGTTACTCATCTCAGATCCACCGATTCAAATCATGTGGACCTACCAATGAATCTAAAAGTTGGCACTTTTATTCAACTCGAAGCCATCGAGCAAAACCAGTCGGAGCCTCTAAGTTGTGCTTAAAAGTGTGTAACAATTAGATTTTTGGTCCAGCCTATAAATACCATGTGACGCCCCCGATTCGACCGTACACTAATCATACATACAAATGTGTATGATCAAGATCAGGGACTCACGGGAAGATATCACAACACAACTCTAGACACAAATAGAAATAATACAAGCTTTATATTACAAGCCAGGGGGATCGAGGGCTCGAATACAAGCTCGATACACAAGAGTCAGCGGAAGCAAAAATATCTGAGTACAGACATAAGTTAGACAAGACTGCCTTAAGAAGGCAAACACAAAAGCAACAATGATCGAAGAGGCAAGGCCTCCTGCCTGGGACCTCCTAACTACTCCTGGTCTTCGGCGGCCTCCATGTAGTAGTATCCGTCGGCGGTGGCATCTGGCTCCAGGGATCCACCATCTGGTTGCATCAACCGGAAAGAAGAAGGAAGGGGGAAAAGGGGTAGCAAAGCAACCATGAGTACTCATCCAAAGTACTCGCAAGCATCATATCTATACTAAGTATGCATTCGTATCAAATGGAAGGGTTGTATCTGTGGACTGAACTGCAGAATGCCAGAATAGAGGGGAAGGCCTAGCCTATCGAAGGCTAGCATCTTCAAGCAGCTCCAACCATCTTGCAGCATGTAGAAGAGTAAAGAATAGCAGTTTATATTTAACAAACATGTTGTAGCATTAATGCCGAGAGATCCTTCCTCGACTCCCTGCGAGAAAGCCATCCCAGAGCAACATATCCAAGTATCAATTTCTAGTTGTAAATGATCAGGATATAAGTCTGAACATCTGTTACCGTGGACACGACTATTAATAGATCAACTTCCCTGCAGGGGTGCACCACGTTTTCCAACACGCTTGATTACTTTGGCCGGACACACTTTTCTGAGTCAATGCCCGGCCTTGGAAAATCAACACGTCGTAGCCCTACCTAGGCTCAGCAGAGAGGTCCCCGCCGGTCTACATCCTAAGCACTCCGGGGTCTTGGGCCCCTTGCCCGGTGCACTCCGGGTCGTTGCGCGCAGGGCGGGTCCAGGCTCCACCACTACAGGATGGTGCCGGCCCAGCCGTGCCGCCATGCTGAACTGGACGTCTGACAAAGCTTCGGCTGATACTACGACGTCGAGGCCCATAACTATTCTCGCGTGGTGGTTAGTGCGTAAAAGCCAAAGGCCAACTCAGAACAAATACCCAAACCATAGTGTATTATTAGCTTGCGGAGACGAGCAGAGACTCACGATAATGTGACCCCGTCGCCCCGTCTTGAGGAAATACGGCAAGGGCTAGCCCAGCCCACTCGGGAGCGGCCTGCCTGTCCGGCCGTGCCTCGTAACCATCTTGCGGGTGCTCTCCGGGCCCGCCCGACTTTCCCAAGGGTCTCAAGTAAAGTCAAGGTAACCGTGTGTCCAAACATCAAAGGGAAAACCCAAGGAATCACCCTCGGAGGATTCCACTCGATGTAATCATCAAGGTGAACGTAAGAGGATCCACCCTCGAGGTTCACACTTGAGGTGTTGCACGTCAGAGCCGTATCAGAATGGTGAAGGAGGAAATCACCCTCATTGACCACGACCTAATAGCTACACTACAGAGTTGTCATCGGGAGTGCGTTGTGAGGTCTCACCCTCGGCACTCGATAGTAGCTCTGCGGAGTCGAGCAACAAAAGGGGCGTGATGTGATGTGAGGTGTCAGGCTCTGTTCGTCGATCACGTTGATCGAGTCGTCGATGATGAAGCAGGGGCAACAAGGACAAGGTGGGGGTCATTGATGGATCTATAACCAACCTATACTAAGCAGTTTAGGATAAGCAGGTAAGGTACAATAGCAGGTTACAAAAGCAAGCTATGCATCAGAATAGGAGCAAACAGTAACAGTAGCAAAATCTAATGCAAGCATGAGAGAATGGAATGGGCGATATCGGGATGATCAAAGGGGGGGCTTTCCTGGAAGCTCCGCTGAAAGGGAAGAAGGGTTCGTCGTCGACGTAGTCGATCATAGCGGCATCGGCAGCGGTCTCGGGGTCTACCGGAGAGAAGAGGGGGGAAGAAACAGTAAATATAGAGCAAACAGATACATGACAATCAATAAGCATCGCTAGGGGTATTCTAACGCAGTGCTACACGATACCGGCGAAGGGGGAGAACATCCGGGAATGTTTCCCCGAAGTTTGGCATTTTTGGACAAACGAACCGGAGGGGGACGGTTACATGTTCGCTATGCTAGGGGCATGTGATAGATGAACGGAGAGCGTATTCGGATTCGTCTCGCTTTTCTGAGCAACTTTCATGTACAAAACATTTTCATCCGAGTTACAGATTAATTTATATGATTTTTCAAAGATTTAAACATTTTCTGAATTTATTATTAATTCGTAAATGAAGATTAAAATGCTGCAGGTACACAGAGAGTGTACCTAGCAGTGTGCAGGAGGCTGACAGGTGGGGTCCAGTTGACTGCCCAGTCAGCAGTCAACTGAGACTGTTGACTAGTCCAAGGGCCCAGGGGACCCGCATGTCATTGACTGGGTTATCCCAGTCAGCAGTTTGACTGGTCAATGGGACCAGTGGGACCCAAGTGTCATTCACACATATTTTAGCATTTTCTTTTTAAGTGGATATTTAGAAGAGGGGGGCGATTAGCACTAATCAACGCTAGTACTAATAAGCAAAAAAGGGGGGTTCGGTCCCAAACACACACGCACACAGCGCGCGGGCGCCGGCGGCCATGGGCGCGGCCGGCCGGCTGGGGCTGCAACTT
>NC_057802.1:424852877-424854961 GCF_018294505.1 Triticum aestivum | reverse complement strand
ATGACAGCAGAAGGGTGACAACTCGATCTAATCTTAATTTGTCAATTGGTTTGTCTCTCAAACATTGTGTCTTTGTGCCTCGCTCATACACACTTGATACGTCTTTTTCTCCGTAGCCCCCTCGATATGTAGACTTCTCGCGCGCGCACAGCTGTACTGACGATGATGCTAAACCCAGTGTGCCTTGTTTTTACCGGCCTCATGTGGTAGTTTTCACCCTGTTTTCCGTTAATTAACAAGGCAACCTTTTCTTTGTTACTACTAGTGAATCTGAAATCATTCGGGACAGACATAAAATATATCACTTCAACCCAATTATCACAATAACTATTTTAAAAGAAACTAGCTAGATGCCCGTGTGTTGCACGGAACATCAAGATGCATTTGTATGAGTAGTTTATCATGTGAGAGACTAGCAAGATGCCCATGTGTTGCACGGAACATCAAGATGCATTTATATGAGTAGTTTATCTTGTGAGAGAAAAGGATGAACGAGGGAAGGCCTTATTTGCAAATGTGGAGAGGGGTGTGGGTATCTTTTTGCAAAATTGCCATAGTTTCCTTCCTATCCGTCAGATATAAATCGGACGGCCTATATTGCAGGATGGCAGGCACACCATCAACACCAACTCTGTTTTTTATAAGAGTAGAGAAAAGGATGAACGAGGGAAGGCCTTATTTGCAAACGTGGAGAGGGGTGTGGGTATCTTTTTGCAAAATTGCCATAGTTTCCTTCCTATCCGTTAGATATATATCCGATGGCCTATATTGCAGGATGGCACGCACACCATCATCACCAACTCTGTTTTCTACTCCCTCCATTCCTAAATATTTGTCTTTTTAGAGATTGCAACAAGTGACTACGTACGGAGCAAAATGAGTGAATCTACACTCTAAAATATGTCTACATACACATTCGTATGTGGTAGTCCATTTGAAATCTCAAAAAGACAAATATTTAGGAACGGATGGAGTATAATATAAGAGTAGACATGGAGATATATCTCCAGCATGGTCTACAACAAAAATGTGCTGGACTAGTTAGCGTCGGATGCTCGCAACGCGATGACATGAGTTCAAATTCTGTCTTTAACTTTAGATTTTTATATTATGTATTACTTATTTAATATATACTTCTTTTGCTACTGTACTGATAGTGGAACCCACAGAGTACTTGGAATACAAGATTAAGGATGGACTTCTTTCTTTTTAACTTTCTGTACGAAGTTGTAGTCATCCTGCAAGTCACGTGCACACTGTACATGCAATTAACTTTTTACAGAGGGAGAATCATACACGCAATTAACTCAAATGGATTGGATGTGACTCTATTATTTCCAGCATAAGAGCATCTCCAACGGCAGCCGGCAAATTTCCTCCCGCTTCCTTCCGCGGAGGACGACATCAAACGCCAGCGGCATACATTTTCACAACTCTAACCAACCAGATGAAATTCGTGCAAACACGGACTGTTTTCATATAAGCATGAAGGATTTCGTATAAAAAAGCCGGATCTTCGTATAAACATGATGGATTTCATTACATTTACATGAAGTAAGCGGTGCTAATCCGGCTCTCTTGGTATAATTAATACTCCCTCCCACTACAAAAAAAAGACATCCGTGACATTTTGGGCCGAACGAATTTTTTTTTCTGTCATACATATGACGCTTCTATGACGATAATTGTGACAAAACCCGGTATCATCATAGATGTGGTGGGCTCCTACTTCTATGACAAAAAATCATGACAGAAAATGGGCTTTTCGTCCTGGGCGGGCCGGAGACGCAGCTGCATGACATTCTTTGGGCCGTCCATGATGGAAAAAACCGTGGTAGAAGCGAGGGGGAGGAAAATTTCGGGGAGTTCCCGGTTACGGTGGGAGGTCGGGGGCCGAGCGATGCGCGTTTCTCTCGTACACGTACGCGCGTGTGTGTGAGGCGTTGGCTCTAACTGAACCCGAGCGAGGCGTTGGGCTCTAACTGAACCCGAGCGATTGCACTGCAGGCTACGCGTTACTGAACCCGAGCGATCGATCGATGGCTGTTAACTGAACCCGATCGAGCGATTCCTTCGCTACTGCT
>NC_057802.1:424843099-424851863 GCF_018294505.1 Triticum aestivum | reverse complement strand
CACCCCTCCCGATCAACAGGACCCCCGTTTCGACCGTAGGAGGTCCGTTTCCTCCGTTTTGCGGTACGCCACACCCCTCCCGATCAACAGGACCCCGTTCCAAACGTAGGAGGTCTGTTTCCTCTGTTTTGCGGTACGCCAGGCCTCGTTTCCATCGCCTGTTCCGTCCAAGCCCTCCCGATGAACACGACCACGCATTCCGTTCCGACCCAGCTGGTTGGCTCCCACGCGCTCCGTTGCCTCCTGATGAACACGACGCATTCCGTTGCCTCCCCATGAACATGACGCATTCCGTTGCCTCCCCATGAACACGACGACGATGCTGTTTCTCTGTTCCGACCCAGCCATGTACACAAGCTCTGGCTGTACGTATGCGCGAGTAGGCGTTCGAGACCCCGCCCGTATGTACACATACGTGGCCGTATTTTCTTTCTTGCACCCTGGCCGCTGTACGTACGTGTACATGCTACGTGCGTGCCTCTACTACGACACGTGCGCGCCTCTACATCGACCAGTATGTACGTACACGTTCGCGACCAGAATGACAACGCTACGTACGCTTCGACCAGGTGGGTCCCGACTGTCAGGCACTTCCTTGCCTGCGAAGATGTAGCTGGTGGGTCCCAGTAGTCAGGGGCGAATCGTTTTTTTTGCCCGGACGCACTTCCTTGCATGCGAAGATGTAGCCGGTGGGTCCCAGCAGTCAGGGGGGCGAATCGTTTTTTTTTGCCCGGACGCACTTCCTTGCGTGCGAAGGTGTAGCTGGTGGGTCCCAGCAGTCAGGGGGCGAATCGTTTTTTTGCCCGGACGCACTTCCTTGCGTGCGAAGATGAAGCTGGTGGGTCCCAGCAGTCAGGGGGAAACGTTTTTTCCGCGAAATACAGTGGCCCGTCCGGTGGGTCCCAGCTGTCAGGTGGAGGAATCATTATTTTCCGCGTAATAAGGAGGCACTTCCTTGCTGCGGCCGTGGACCCAGCTGTCAGCCTCTCCACGTATAGTCCACGTCCGATGGAAGTTGTTCCTTGACCACGTTGACCAGGCCGCGCCGAGAGCACCACGGCGGTGGACGACGGCGAGGCCTAGGAAGGGGACGACGCGGAGCCGGGGAAGACGCGGCAGTGGAAGGCCGCGCGGAGAGGAGTACGAGGGTTCACTGGTTCGGCTGCGGTGTGAGGTTGCCGTCGCCGCAGGGCCTGGCCAGCGGTGGGAATAGTAGGGGGCGGTGAGGCCTCCGCGGCAGCACAGCTGGCCACGGGAGGCAGGAGCATGCGGCACGACCGGCGCTGCATTGGGCGGCTGGAGCAAGAAGACCAAAGGTTGAAGAAGCACTACGGCCGTTGGATGGACATCGTACGGTCACTGGAGCTAGAATCGTTCATATTGACTAAGTTGACAAAGCCCTCCATCCCCGTCAACTTAGTTGGCCCACAAGTCATCCTCCCACTATGGTGGGTCCCAGCTAGCAGGGGGTATTCATTTTTTGTGCGTAATAAGGAGGCACTTCCTTGCGTGCGAAGATATAGCTGGTGGGTCCGACATGTCAGCGGGGGGAACGTTTTTTCGCAAAATACAGAGGCCCTTCCGGTGGGTCCCAGCTGTCAGGTGGAGGAATCATTATTTTGCGCGTATAGTCCACGACCGATGGATGTCGTTCGTTGACCACGTTGACCAGGCCGCGCCGAGAGCACCATGGCGGTGGACGACGGCGAGGCCTAGGAAGGGAACGACACAGAGCCGGGGAAGACTCGGCAATGGTTGCCCACGCGGTGGGGAGTACGAGGGTTTACTGGTCCGGATGCCGTCGCCGGAAAATAACAGGAGGTGTGGGTGAGTAGAGGAATGGCCTGGCCAGCAATGAAGTAGGGTGGGGCGGTGCGGCCTGTGCGGCAGCACAGCCGGCCACGGGAGGCGGGAGGAGGCAGTCCCACCGGAGCTGGTTTGGGCGGCTGGAGCAAGAAGATCAGATATTGAAGAAGCAGCACGGCCGTTGGATTAACATCCAACGGTCACTGCTGCTAGAATCGTTTGTGGACTAAGTTGACAAAGCCAAAGTACACGTCAACCTAGTAGACCCACAAGTCAGCCTCCAAATCTGTCCCAAACAGCATACAGCCCAAAATTTCTAGCCAGATTCAAATTAATTTTAAATCTAAATATACCTTAATTTAAATTCAATGAAATTTTACCCGCACAAAAACAATGAAATTTAAAATATCAAAATCCGAAAGAAAACAGTATTTTCGAACTAATTGCCTGTTTGCTGTATTTTTTCATTTTACTGCCCATTTATTATTACTTATAGCCCATTTCTTATTACTTATAGCCCATTTTCTGGGCAAAATGCATCCCTCCTCATCTTGAAAGATTTCCGGCCCAGCAGGGCGTAGAAAAGCAAGTACGCCTACGCTGGTTATTCTGTAAAAAACAAAATAGCTGGCTAGCCATTTTCAGAAAGGAAAAAAACAATCTCGGCTGGTCATGTGCTAAACATATGAAATAAAAGCCTGGGCTAGACGGGCCATGGGTCCCGCACAACCCAGTTGATACCCTTCTCCGTCCCGAAAAAACAAAATTACTGCGCGCGCTGCTGGGTCCCTACTGTCATCCTCACCATGTACAGTCATCTCCTTATTCCTCTTGGTTGTTGACCATGTTGACAACACCGGAGGGCGGCGCCGCGGCAAGCGAACCAAGGCGGAGGATGATGGTGAGGCCTCGGACGGGAACGAACAGGAGCCGGGGAAGATCACAGCCAGCCGTGGGAGGCGGGAGCAGGCGGTCCCGCCGGCGCTGGTTTGGCTTTGGCGGCTCGAGGAAGAAGAGACTGAAGAAACGCGACAGCCGTTAAATGTCAATCCAATGGTCAAGGTTGGCACAATCGTTTGTTGACTAAGTGGACACCAAGTAGCATACTTTTTTATATATAGGAAGAAAACTGCGAGGAAAATGCGTTCGTCTGCCGTCCTCCTCACAGGGAACGTTCGCCACATAAGTGACTAGCACCCTTGGTTTTCAACCGAGAGGTCTTGGGTTCGAGTCCCAGGAACTCTCAATTTTGTCCTCCTTCCTTCCTCGCAAAAAAAGGGAAAGAAAATCAAAGACTTGGGAAGGCGTACAGAACAAGCTAGTGTACCAGTAAAGAGACGTTGCCGAGTTTTAGAAAAAAGAAAGACGTGCTCCTGTAGCTGGTTCGAATCCAAACCTAGACTATGGCTATATATGGTGCTATGCTACTCTGCAAGTAATGAAACTGACATATCCAACGTTTGCTTCTCCTCTTCTCTACTTACTCTGCCTAGCATCAGAAGCTCTGGCCGCAACAACCATGTCCGCTGGCTGCTCGTCCACCTGCTCTTCAGCAGGCAACAACCAGATATGCGCCAAGTCACCACCCGTACCATCGCCTGTGGGTCTCATCACACCCCCGTCGGCACGCGCACCGCAGCCGATTGCTCATGGCAACCCGCTGCCGTTGGTGTGGTGCCACTGCTGCAAATCACGCAGAGTCATCCGTCGCGTCTCAACCACAATCCGCAACCTTGGCCGAGTCTTCTACAAATGCCCGAATCATGGGGTAATAATATGTTTAAGTGTTGTTCTGCTGCTTTCAGTTGCTGATTTTTTTAATAGTTTGGTTGATGATCTTCCAATTTGATTCGTGCAGAAAAGGGAAGATTCGTGTGATTTGTATTTCTGGGAAGTTGCTGATGTGGGGGAATGCAACTACGCTGATTATTTGGTTAGCCGAGGAATCCCAATACCAGCAGGTTGGGGTGTTGGACAAGTAACTAAAGGAACGACAGAAGAGGAAGATGCAGAGCGAAAGGTTAAAGATGCAGTTCCTCTGATCATGGCCAAACAATAGCTGCTGAACGGCCTTGACAGCAATGAGGAGATGAAAGAGCTTGTGAAGATAATGGGCAAAATCGATGTGCTCTGTAGGATGATTGTCTCTTTATTTGCAGTGTATGTAGCACTCGTGATGTATTCAGTGGCTACGACATGAGCACTTTGCTGAAACTAGTAATGAACGAAACCTGTGTAGCAGGCTGGGCGTAGTGTTGTGAACATCTAATGATTTCTATTAACAGAAATCAGGGGGTATCCCCTTTTGCTCATATAAATAAATAAATAGCAGAGGCCCTGTCGGGTCAGCTTTGTTCTCATTCGAAGACGTCGAGCAAATTGCAGTCCAACAACAAACTATGTCATCAAATTCAAGTTTCACAGCCAAATATGAGTACAACTAAACAACAATGTCATCATGTTTTAGTTGTCATACAATCACCAAACACAAATCAGCATACATAACAAGTGATGTTCTCACAGCAAAATACTAAACAACATGTTCATCAGGTTTCAGTTGTCATAGCAAACACAATTTCACATAGTAGATAAAAAAACGTCTTCTGACAGGCAAATACGACAAAAGCAATGTAATCATCATCCACAGCAGCAGCGTCAACATCTTCGCCATGTGTATCAGTCTGAATCATAATTCCCCACGGTGTCATCTTCTTCTTCGTCCTCAACGTCCTCGAACGTTGGCTTCTTCTTGATCAACTCTTGTATGTCCACAGCACGACAGGCAATGTTTTTGCCAGCATCATTGACGTGATGGTTCTCAAAGATATTAGGAACATCTGTGTTATCTTATACATCAGGAGCAGTGTAAGCATCATCTTGTTGTGCAACTTCATTAAACGAATTCCTCTGCTCAAACCTTTGCAATACTCTCGAGTCATCGCTATGTGCAAATGTGTCTTCCAAGAAAAATATCTGTGTTGCTTGATTTGCCAAAATAAAAGGCTCGTTGGTCTGGTACGCCGCCTTGACATTGATGGATTTGAAATAATCATCAGCTCTGGGTTTTGCGATCCTGGAAAACAGGTTATACCAGTGGCAGCACAACAAAACCACACACCGATGATCCTCGAAACTGGAGATATACTACAACTGAACAATGTCTGTTATGTTAGCATACATTTCAGTTGTCTCTTTGTCATACGTATCCGTGCTCATGATGGCACTGTTTTGTGTCTTCCTGCCTTCGTCTCGTGCAAGGGTGTTGTAGCGCACATCTCCAACAACGCAAGATTCATAATGTCTTACCCGAGTATCAGGACCCATTGCTAGTGAGTAAAGGGCATCATCAACTGTCTGCCCATCCTCCCGCATCTTCTTAACCTATGGTTAGAAAATAGACAAGCTGATCATCTTATGTACTCAATATATTAAAAAAACTGACAGTGCACTTCAAAAGCTTACATGGTTCTTGAACCATTTCGCAAATCCTGCCATAATCAGTTTGTCAATGTTTCTTGGATTTTGCGGCAGTAACTCCTCTTTGTAGATGCTGCACAACATAGTGATCGCGTCAAACATCTAAATATATAAGAATGTGCTACAAGTTTAGTAGATTACGATGTATAAGCTGCAGTACTGCACTTACTTGATATAAGGTAGTATCTCAGGACAGTTATTCAACACATACCAAACCATTTTGTCCAAATCTTTAGGTTTGTCCTCTTGTCGACTCTTCCCTGTAACTCGAACAGAATAATCGAAAACACTGAGCCCGGGATTGTCTTCACCCACCTCTTTGCTAAGCTGATCAGCTGTTTCAATGTATTTTGAGCAGAATGTCAACGCTTCTGTAGCAATGTAGGCCTCTGTAACGGAACCCTCGGGTCTAGCTCTGTTCCTAACACAGCCCTTGAAAGTGCCTAGCCGCCTTTCAATAGGGTACATCCAACCATACTGTACTGGACCTCTAAGTAGTGCCTCATTAGGTAGATGAACAGCCAAATGCACCATCACATCAAAGAAGGCTGGAGGATATATCTTCTCAAGGTCGCATAGGATAGTTGGTATCTTGTCTCTAAGACGCTCCAAAGCATCTATCCTGATATTCCTACTGCAGAGTTCCCTGAAGAATTGTCCCAACTCTGCAACTGCTCTGTATAAGTCAGGGCGGCCCAATCCTCTAAGGATAACAGGTAAAACCCTTTGAAGTAGGATGTGGCAGTCATGAGTTTCCAACCCTTGTACCTTGTTTCCATCTACACTGACTCTCCTTTCAGGGTTGGAAGCAAATCCATGTGGGAATCTCACACGTGACAGGACCTCGCAGAATTCTGTTCTTTTTACCTTGTCCAAGACGTACATAGCTGGTGCCATATCCCGTGGTTTACCTTCATCTTGCACCTGCAAATCCTTTCTGATACCCAGGTGTGTCAAATCAATCCTAGATTTTAAGGTATCTTTCGTCTTGCCTTCAATATTAAGAAGTGTGCCGATAATGCTGTCACATATATTTTTCTCGATGTGCATCACATCAAGATTATGCCGCAGATCCAAATCTTTCCAATACTCCAAGTCCCACAAAGTGGACCTGCGGGTAAACAACAATCTCTCTTCTACCCTGCCACGCTTCCTTTTCCCACTACCATTACCTGGATGGTTTCCTGGTGTAATATGCCTGGCCTTCTCTAATTCCACTTGCAACTCATCGGCGGTGAGCCTCTTTGGCGCATCACGGTTTTCATGCTTTGCATTGAACACATGTCTTCGGTATTTTCTAGGATGCGGCTTGTCCTTGGAAAGGAAATGGCGGTGTCCAATGTAACAGATCTTGCTAAGTATTGCGTATGACAGCGGATTCCTGTCACAGCGAACACATGCATTGTAACCATGTGTCATTCGCCCTGACATAGTGCCCAAAGCCGGATAATCATGGATGCACCAAATTATAATAGCACGCAGAAAGAAATCAGCTGGTGGGCTGCTATATAGGTCTCGAGTGAGAACACCCTTCCATAGCTGTTGAAGTTCCTCCACAAGAGGCTCCATGAACAAATCAAAATCCTTTCCAGGACTTTTTGGACCTGGGATGAGCAAGGCCATCATGTAGTTTGATTCTTTGGTGCAGACATTTGGAGGCATGTTGTAAGGGATAACAAGCACTGGCCACATGCTATATGTGGCACTCTGGTGGCCAAATGGGTTAAATCCATCTGAAGCTAAGCCAAGTCTAATGTTTCTCGGGTCAGCAGCAAACTCTTTGTGTTTACCATTGAAGCTTTTCCACTCACTACCATGAGATGGATGGCTCATTACATTCTGATCTCTGTACTCCTGGTTCCTAGAATGCCATAGTACATCCTCTCTTGTTTCAGCATCATGAAACAACCTCTGCAATCTTGGTGTAATTGGAAGATGTCTCAGAACATTATGAGGAATCCTCTTCACAGCATCGCCATCTTCCATCTTGATGATTTGCATTTCGGGAATTCACTTAAGTTGGCATAATCCTTCCGGAACAGAACACAATTATTCTTACAAACATGGATCATATCATATCCAATTCCAACTGCACGAAGGAAATTCTTCATTTTACTGTAGGTGTGTGGCAGCTCAGACGCATCTGGGAAAGATTTGCGGAAAGCATCCAACATCGCATCGAATGATTTGTTGGTCATCCGCTCAGATGTCTTCACCTGAAGAAAGGTGACCATAGCTGAGAATACTGACAGCCTATTTCCTGGGGTGACAGCAACGTTGCATTGTTCCAACATGCGGGCCCACCGTTTTTCTTCTGCAGGTGAAAGTTCACGGAATGCACGAGCATTTCATGGCATTGTTTCAATGCTGGTCAAACTCACTGGCTCCGCCACCACCACCTCCTCCTCCTCTTCCACCTGAGCATTAGGCAGATCAAGATGGTGATCTGCTGCTTCCACGTAGTCAATAACATTGACGTTCACAGCTTCACCATGATGAACCCACCTAGTATATGTGACCGACATCCCATACAAGTGTAGATGATTTTGCACAGTTGACTGGGGTCTTGTAACTGAATTCATACAACTGCTACACGGGCAGAGCACATCTGATTTCAGACCACCGTACTCAGCTCTGATAAAGTTCATGAAGTTTTCAACCCCCTCGACATATGCAGCGGAGAATCTTCGAGCAGAAGTTATCCAAGTCCTGTCCATCTGTTAGACATACAAATTAGTTCTTCTACTAGATATTACAGGAAAAACATATATGCTTTTTTATGAAGTCCAGAAAAAAAATACCTAGGTCGATGTCTAAAGCTATGGCGAGATATTTGGACGAGCAGATCTAAGTAACGAAATATATGTAAAGCTAATTCAGCAAACAGATTTGAGTGCCAAATTATGGCAGGCTGTTTCAGCAGTCAATGAGGCCGAGCACACAGCCATCAAACTATCGAAGGCCATCATAGCAACAAAGATCGAGTATAAAATGGTGTAGAGCTATTTCACCTAACAGATTGGCTACTAGACCATGGCAATCTACGTCACAATAAATATATGGCAGGATATTTTAGCAACTAATCGGCCTTGGCATGCATCTCAGCTAAGCAGATTGAGTGCAGAACAGGGCAAGGAAGCTTCTTAAGCAGAGCATATTGACAGTAAACTACTTCGGCAAACAGTGAGATTAACAGCGTCTATCAGCTAACATTCAGCGCTACACCGACATGAACGGGGCCTCAGTCTAGAATGCGCGTACCGTGGGAGAAGCTGACCGCCATGCGTCTCCACACGAACGTCGCCAGCGGTGGCGGCGCTGACCGCCGTGCGCCTCCACAAGAACGTAGCCAGAGGTGGCAGCGCGGCTAGAGGACGGCAGTCTACGAGAGCGTACCGTGGGAGCGAGAGGATCACCGAACCGCGGCGCCGACGTATCGGCGCGGCGGGGAGGGCGGCTTTGGCGGAGCGAACGGAGTGGA
>NC_057802.1:424798081-424842792 GCF_018294505.1 Triticum aestivum | reverse complement strand
GGGGGGAGTTTGGCGCATGGTCGGTTTCTCCAACTGCAGTCCCACGTGTCAGTGAAGAGGCAAGCCGAAGCGCGTTCCGTTTGCGTGAGCCGTGTGCAGGACCGAACGTGTGTGGGGTGCAATGCGACCGCGACAAAAGTGCTGTGAGTGTACCGCCCTTTTTCCTTTTAAACTAGGTGATTCGCCCCCTCAAAAAAAATTTGTTGCTTCGCGCGATCCATCGACTACTACTAGTAATCCGGTAATCCCGACTAAAACGGCGCGGCCGGGTCTTTTCCCGCGCGATATGCTGGGAGGTTGGCTTAGTTGGGTTTTTTAGGACGAGTAATGCTACACCTACGTAATCCCAGTTACGTAATTAACGTAATGTGAAATGTGTGGGCTGTTGATTGTAGATTAGGGGGAGGGAGGGGCCCACCACCATGAAAATTAGGGGAGGAGAGAGAGAGGCAGTTTACATTAACCCTTTCATAGGTTCCCGTAGATGTAGAAAGATGTGAAATGCGTGAATGTGTAGTGGACGTACTATTGGAGTGCCTAAGATAATTTGTGTATGTATAGACCCTATGTGTTTATTTTACTTCGCATGTTAGATTTGTCTCGGTTCAATAAAAAGCAGAGTTGGTGATGATGGTGTGCCTGTCATCCTGCAATATAGGTCGCCCGATCTATATCTAACGGATAGGAAGGAAACTATGACAATTTACCCGCACTCCTCTTCACATTTGCAGATAAGGCTTTCCCTCGTTCATCCTTTTCTCCCACAAGATCTTGATCTTCCGTGCAACGCACGGACATCTTGCTAGTACTCCTACAATATGTATATTATTGTGAAGTTCATATACACCGGCCGAGATTAATGCAAACACGGCAGATTTTCATTACATTTCGAACTTTTATAGGACAGAAAAATAAAAGAAACCCGACCATAAACCTATTCTACGGCGGCGACCGACGTCCTCCATCTGCGATCTCTATGTACGGGGGCGGGGTTCAAGACCCGTGAAGTGAAGGTGCGGTCTCCGGCGAGGAAGAGTAGAACACGGGATACGGACCGGCCAGTTGGCACACCATGCCCTGCCGCCTCCCATGCCCTACTCATCCTCGGGGGAGTCCCCGACCTCGGCGGTGCCGGACGTTGGACGGCGGCAAGTAGGACGCATGGCGGACGGTGCTCCCGTCGTCGGCCGCCAGCGTGGCCACCGCTTGTGCGGTCGCGTCCGCGTCCGGCTACGCCGCTATTGCGTCGCGAGACGTGACTTGAGCGAGGGCGGCGACCTCGAGCTTCATCCCCGAAGACAAGCTCTCCCGCAGAGCGTTCGCACTTGCGGTCATGGCGGATGTGGTGCCAGGTAGGAGGACGATGCGCTATGGTGTGGAGGTTAGCTAGGCGTTGCCGCTTTAAGTAGCGCATTCCGGTGAGGCCAAGCGTCCGGGTGTGTCATTAAGTCGCCGGAGTTGGTTCCTCGGGCACCGAGCCTCTTAACGACGACATACGAACGGACGGCATGAATGCGGGCAGCTGGCGACGGCTGGGAACGCACCGCGCGACGGCGCGAGGGATGAGGGTTTTGGTGTGCCAGGGTAGTCAGCTGCGGTCGTGGCAACATTGGAGATGCCCTTTGCTCACATGCAATCCCCGCATGTCATTGAAAAAGCAAGACGACCCGGCATGGTCTCAGGTCCAGAGGATGCAGTTGGCCGCGCTACACCACTCCGCGGACGCGTCGCGGTGCCCCGTGCATCCTCGACGAGCCGGGTGTTGGGGTGTGTTTGGATTGTGGCCAAAGTGCACCTTACCAAAATTTTGGTCATGACCCAAAGATTGGTCTTTGTTTGGATGGTTGCCATTTTTTTGGCATGCCAATGAACTCTAGCCAACTCTAGTTCATTTTTCTTGCCAATGTCGGCCAAATCAACCAAAATTTTGGTCATGACCCAAAGATTGGTCTTTGTTTGGATGGTTGCCATTTCTTTGGCATGCCAATGAACTCTAGCCAACTCTAGTTCATTTTTCTTGCCAATGTCGGCCAAATCATGGGCAACCAATGCCTCAACCAAAATTTTGGCTACCCAATGCTTTGATGGGGCAACCTTGGGCACAAACCAAACATACCGTTGGTCGTGCCACAGCACTAATGCCACCCTCGGCACACTGAAACCGACCGTGTCTAGCGACGATATGAGCGTGTCGCTCACCACGATCGTCGTGTCCAGAGGCGGTGCTGGAGCTGCGCCCCGTTGTTGGCCCCAACGACCCACATGAACAGTTGTCGATGGCGAGGAGGTCGTGGGCCAGCTCCTCCATTGGAGTAGTCTGCGCTATGTCGTCCCGACGGGTGTGCCCCACATGTCGGTTTCCCTGTTTTCCCGGCCATATTCGAGCGTCAGTGCTCCACGTTGCGCATTAGGCCTTTCACTATGTAGGCCAAGCGAGACAACTTATTGTTTATTTGAGCCGTTCAAGTATAATCATGTGGCGTTTGCTTATTTCTCATTCCTCTCCAACCCTCTTCTCCATCGATCATGTCGCCCTCCAGTCGAGTCCATCCTCCCGCATGCCTCATTTGAACATTCCGCCGAGTATCATTCGCATGTACCCACCCTAGTCCTCTTTCAATAGATCTCCGGACCCCGAGATGAAATCGAGAGGGAACGAGTGGGAGCACGTGATACCTAAGGCGGATTCAAAATTTTGAACCGGTGATCATAACATTCGCAAATCATATATAAAGGGTATTCAATGTTCGTTTCGTTTTTGAACGTACAATATACTCCCCCTATCCTTTCTAGTTTACAATAAGTTTTATGTGTAGTCAAAGTATCTCTACTTTGATCAAAAAGGTATCAACATTCAACAACGCCCAATCTATATTGTTAGATTCGTACGTACTCCTAGATTTGTTCTCGAGATGGTTTCCAATTTGACTATTGACAAGATTAATAGTACATGAGATGTATAATGTGAAAATTATATCATTGGAAACTCCTTTCACATACGAATTTGACCGTATGCTTTGTGTAAGTTGCATGTCATATATCATTACTCTAACATTTGGTCAAAGTTAGCCTCGAAAAACGCATTAGACCCTGTATGCTTTGTGTAAGTTGCATGTCATATATTATTACTCTAACATTTGTGTAAGTTGCATGTCATATATTATTACTCTAACATTTGGTCAAAGTAGTATAGTGGAAGTGGATCCTCTGACGTAGGTATCCCTGCCTTACCCTCCCTTTCGGTCACTTACTGGCGGACCCCATGCTTGCTAGGCCCCGCATGTCAGTTACTCGATGGGTTCTGCCACGTCAGGGGATCCTCATCCGTAGTATACTCCCTTTGTTTTTATTTACTCCGCATAAAACGGAGGGAGTGGTGGTATAATAAATGACGCGGGCGGGGGAGGGGGAGGGACGTCGGTTTGCTATCAATTGCGGTCCCACAAGCGAGCGGAAACGCAAGACGACGCGTGTTCCATTCGGTGAGCGACGTGGAGGGTCCAGCGTGCCGGGCTGCAACGCGAACGCGACAAGAGCGATGTACAGTCAAAACCGATTGACCGGTCATCACCGGAACCACTATTCACACCAGAACCTTCGCTGCTCGGCCTACGCCAGCCACTGCCCTAAAACCACACCAAATCTCCAGCCCATTCCCCCACCTTTCGATCCCCTAGCCCGCATCAAGCGTCCCCTAGTTCGCTGGAAAGCCATGGTGCGCCGCAAGATCACTTACTACAAGATGCTGACGCCGGAGCACCGCGCAGAAATTGCGGCGGCAGTCGGCGCCACAGACCTCCGTTCCCAAGCTCGCTTTGCGGCGGGCCAATCCCCGAGTTCTCTGGAGCCAAGCTACGAGGAGGAGGAAGCCGAACCAATGTTCATGGCGGAGGTCGCGGCGCAAAAGGCCCCCGATGGGTATGAGACGATGGACGTCGACTTCGTGCCGGCGTCCGAGTCCCCCATGGTGCAGGCGGACCAGCGGTTCAACATGGCGATACTAAAGGAGGACCGGGAGGCAGAGGCTCAACTCGACGCGGAGCGCGCGCATGCCGCTGCCATCGAGGCTCTCCTGCAGGGGAATCGGATGTCGTGGATGTGAACCGGGCGGCGGAGGCTCAACTTGAGGCGGAGCACGCGGATGCCGCTGCCATCGAGGCCCTCCTGCAGGCGGAACTGGACGTCCTGGACTTGAACTGGGCAGCAGAGGCTCGACTCGACGCAGAGCGCGCAGATGCCGCTCTCATCGATGCCCTCCTACAGGCGGAACCGGGCGTCCTGGACTTGAACCGAGCGACGGAGGCTAGACTCGACGCGGAGCGCGCGGATGCCGCTGCCATCGAGGCCCTCCTGCAGGCGGAACCGGACGTCCTCGACTTGAACCGGGCTGTGCTCTCGTCCGTGCAGAGCGCTCGCACGCTCCGCTTGAACGAGTAGCTGGAGGCCGAGGACAACCACGGTGCGGAGACACACATTGGCAGCGACGGCTGGTTTGCGCCGGCAGCCAAAGACGACGAGGTCGTCTCTTTCTGCGAGCAGTGATAGTTTTTCTTTATGCTGTTGTTTTATGGATCTTTTGCTATGTAAAAACATATATTTGTTATGCAAGTCGCCTGACTTGGGTCAGTCTACCATTTCAGGCGGTTGGATGAATATCCTACGTCTCCTAACCCTTCTTTCCTTCTTCCTCACCTCTTCTTCTTCCCCAACAGACCACCGCACGGGCCGTACGGATACTCCCCAACATGCGGTTGGATAAACATACTCTATGAACGAAAATTATGTGTCAGCGATAGGATGGCTGAGTTTGGTTTGTTCACATGCGACAGCACGTGTCAGTGAGGGTGCGTTCCCTTGGTTGGGTTTGCGGCGTGCAGGAGCGACTGTGTGAGGGTGCGGTGCGACCGCGGCGTGCAGGAGCGACCGTGTGAGGGTGCGGTGCGACCACGACAGCTGTGCGCAAGTGTACCTCCTTCTCATTTTGAAAACTTTAGGCAAGCTTGGCAAAAATGTGTGGCGAAGTTTGGCAATGCAAGGCCTTGACCCAAACAGGATAAGTACGTACGTACTAGGAGTATTGTGTTAAAAAAGAAAGGCGGGGTTTTCCTTCGCAGGATTTAATCGATACAAATCCTCGTTTCACGTGTCAATTAATGCGTATTTTTTTCTCCAAAGACCAAAGAGCTAACCATCTCACTCCTCATCGCTTGATTAATGCAGCGCCATGCAAACCAACCTTCTCACTTCCGCATGCATGCAGGGGATATTAATGTCCTTGGTTGCTAGCCCCATCAATTTTGCCTCGATTAGTGTTAGTGGCCCTTTCCAAATTGTAATTTTGATATACTGCGCTTGTGTACAAAAAAATGGAGGTAGTAACTATATTTGACTTCCTTCCCCATTGCGGTGACGTCAACGATATCTTTTTTTGGTGGTTTGGCGAAGTGCGTTCGACGGAGAACACCATTGAGGGAGACCACGGTAAGTCGTTCGCAAGTGCCGCCTGCAAGCCGAGACAACCGCCTTATTTGCATCCAGGAAGTCCTTTACTAGTACTACTAGGAGTACTAGTGCGGTGAGATGGTTTCTCGAAGAAGACGATGGAGAAGCGGAGTCAGCGAAGAGTGAAATGATGGTTGCTTTGTCCGTGCTTTTGTGATTTGACGCCTCACTGCTTTGTGATTTGTGATAGAAGGGACAGGGGAGTAGACTCTGTGCTCTATACTGTACTACATGCGTCCAAGCACGGGAGAAAGAGGAGAGACGTTGCATTTTTCTATTCCTTCAATCAATCAATCAGGGAGCTTCGGTTCCATCTTTTTGGCTTTGGCAACACCGTCCACAATGGTTCCCATGATGCCAAAAGCTATTTTCACATTTGGCTACACATTGTGGATGCCCTTAACCGTACCACTTGGTTGTGCTCCTGTGTGCTATCTATACAAATCTCAATTATATTGATCTAAAAAATTATAGAATCAAGATTAGTAAAAAGGAGGTGATTTTGCCGCGCGGATGGCGGGGGAGGTTTCTTATTTGAGCAATGCTACATCCACGTAATGGTTTACGTAAAGTTATGAACTGATGTGATGTGGGACTATTTGATTGGATTAAAGGAGAGGATTAGGCCCACCCCACCTGAAAATCGGGGGGCATATATAGATTAGATGGAAAGTATACGTAGCAGCTACGTAGCCCTTTGTAAGTCTAGGATTAGGCTTCTTATTTTTGGAGGACGTTGTCCTGGCGGTTTGCTAACATGCGGTCCCACGTGTCAGTGCTTTACCAAGCCGATCCGCGTCCCACATGAGGCAGAACAACGGCAGAAGCAACACGTGGTTAAGTTGAAGAAGATGAGGGAGAAGCGGATTCAGCAACGAGTGAAATGATGGTTGCTTCGTCCCTCCAACTTAACTGCGGGAAAGGTGCAGCTTTGTGATTTGACGCCTCATTGTTCATTACTACGCCGGTGCCATGACTGGGGTGCTTCACCCCGGCTGCTCTGCACTGTATTCCGGTATGGCACGTGGACCCAGTAGCTTGATGTCCCACATGTCGGCGAAAGGGACTAGAAGATTTATGAAACGAGCGCTCCACTCTTACGACGGAGGAGTAGACGACACGACGGCCCAGTGAACTGTCACTTGTACTGTATAGTACTATATTTTTGTTGTTTCGCACGATCCATCGATACTGTCGGAGTAAATGGCCACGGGTAGCCTAGCCGATTGCCCCTGGTTCTGTTGAAGAAATTATCAGGCCTTCGGGCCTCCAAGCACTCCAAGCATTGGGCCGCCTCCCCTGGCCGGCTACCTCTGAAGCCGACTCCCGGAAGGCGACCCAGCCTCAGCAACCCCTCCCCAGGACGACTACCGGGTGGCTGACTCCAAGAAGCCGGCCAAGAAGGACGCCGACTCCAAGAAGCCGGCCGAGACCACAACCACCAAAGCTACACCCACATAACGGTGACAAGACGGGGTGTGGCCACAGTGCGGCCCACTACCCCCGAGGCCCGAGGCAGGCATGGCCACATGAGGCCGTACGGGATGACCGTCTCCTGTTCGGCTCGGCACTGTAGCCATGCCAGCCGCAACGTCATCCACGACCGACTCCTGTACGGCCCGCAGGCGCCGGGCCCCTTCCGCCAGAGAGAGGCGCGGAGGCGGCCCGGCCTCCCCCAGTCGACCGAGGGTGTAGCCGGCCCCCAGAAGCCGGCTACCCCCTTCCTCGAAGCAGGAGCCCCATTAAGGAGACAAGACGAGGTAAGGCTACAGTGAGAGCCCCCGAGGCGGCCCACTGTAGCCATGCTTACCTCAACAAAGCCCTCGTCATCAGAGGCGAGGCTACAGTAAGCAGCCGCCGACAAGACCCTAGGCGGTGGGGCCGGCCTGTCGACCAAGAAGCCGGCAGCCGGCGGGACCCACCAGCCAGCGGGACCCAACGGCCGGCGAAGAAGCCGGCGAGCGTAGACACTGACGGCTGGGACCAGCGCCCAGCCGGATTACCATTGTACCCCCGGGGGTAGGCCTATATAAACCCCCCGGAGCACCCATGCAAAGGGTTAGCTTCTGAACACAGCACACACACCATAGAGAAAGAGAGAAGTAAGAGCTAGCCTTGTTCTTCTTCTCTCTTGAACCCAACAGCTCTAGGAGCAATTGTAGCTACCTTTCCTTGATCTAGTGATCATGCGGAGACCCCGCAGAGCAGGACTAGGGGTGTTATCTCCTCGGAGAGCCCCGAACCTGGGTAAGATCCGCCGGCGTGCATGTCTTCGCCTCATTCCGTTTCCAGGCACCGGCGATGTCTTATTGGCACCCACAATGATAAGCCATCCGTTGGCATATGTCGCACCAACCACCCGACATTTGGCGCCCACCGTGGGGCCCGGTGCACCGTCGTCCGGAGACCTGTTCTGGATGGGAACCCTCTTCCTCCCCCGCGAGCGCAGCCAGCCTGCTGCGCCTGATGGCGTTTGCCTCGACGCGCTGCAAGGCGTCGACGATGCCTGCGCAGCGAGCTGCCTCGCCGATCTGCTCGGCGAGACTCGCATCTCCGACGAGCCTGCGTCCGACGCAGGCACCGACTACCCCGAGAACTGCCTCGTCAGCCTCCTCGACCAGCTTCACGTCTCCAGCGAGCCTGCTGCAGACATGGAGTCGGTCGGCTCCACCGACCCGATGCTCATCGAGTCCGACACAGCATCACTTGACGCCTACCCCTCCGACGTGGTGGTCTTCGACGACCCCCTCCCTCGAGCTGACAGCGGCATCAGCGCTGTCACCGAAGTGCTGGTCATCAGCCACGTCGCCAACTCGGGCGAGAATGCCCACGACGCCTTGCAAGCAGCAATGCACGACCTCTCCGTCCCCATCCCGGCCGACGCCGACGCCGAGACCCTGGAGGCACGCCGCCTTGCCCTCATCGCGGAGGGCCAGAAGATAGCCTCCATGAGACGCCTCACCGAGGCCCACCAGCGCGAAGTCGACCGCGCCGCCTTCGGTACGCCGATGCCTAGCGGCCCGAGCCGAGCCGGCTTCGTCCAGAAGCGCGGCGCGACCGTCGCCAGCATGCTGGGGGCAGATCGCCCCGTTTACGCCACCCCGCTCGAGAATCGGCGAGCCGCTCAGGCGGCTGCAGAAGAGCTCAATGGGCTGGGAGCCGATGAGCTCCCCTACATGGCAAGACGGATCCAACAGCTGATCGACGCGGCTGCAGAACGGCACAAAGCCGGCGCCTGTGCTGATAGTCATCCCCGCGCCGGGAGCACGCCGCGACGTCCCGCTCGCCGACTGCGAGTGGCGCGCGCCAGAAGAAAGACAAGGAGCCGGCTGCCAGCCGCAGCCGGACTCGCATTACCATCGAGCGCGACGCGGAAGGCCGCCCTCGAGCGGTTGAACACCAAGGAAATCTGCCTCCTCCCCCGCCTCGAAGAGAAAGACGCCTCACTCCGCCGCCTATCACACACCCGACTCTTGGCGACCGACTCGGCCGCCGAAAAGGAGTCGGCGAGAACGACGCCCGCCACAGGATCGACCGCCTTGCTCGATCCTTGGCGTTAGAAGAAGAAGACGATGTCGGCCCGCCATGCTTTGGCCCCCGCATCCGCGACGAGCCCTTCCCCAAAGGGTTCTCGCTCCCCAGAGACATGCCCAAGTACAATGGCTCGGTGAAGCCGAAAGATTGGCTCATCGACTACTCCACGGCCGTCAGCATAGCCAACGGCAATTGGCGCGTCGCCATGAAGTACGTCCCCCTCATGCTGCAAGGCACGGCGCGCACATGGCTCAACAGCCTCAAGCCCTACAGCATCAACAGTTGGCTGGACTTCACCGAAGTCTTCGTCCGCAACTTCACCAGCACCTACAAGCAGCCTCCCAAGCCTCGCCGGCTCTCCCTCTGTGTCCAAGGGCCCAACGAGTCGACCCGCGACTACCTCACGCGATGGGCCGAGCTCCGCAACTCCTGCGAGGGGGTGCACGAGGTCCAGGCCATCGAGTACTTCACCGCCGGGTGCCGAGAGGGCACCCTCCTCAAACACCGACTCCTCTGTGACGAGCCGGCTACCCTCGATGAGTTGCTGGTCATCGCGGACAAGTACGCCACAGCTGACTCCTCAATGAAAACGGAGCTCCGAGTGGACGCCTCGGGGAAAGTGATTGCTCCGGCTCCTAAGACGCCGGCTGGCGACCCTAATCGGCGCCCCTACCAGAACGACCACAAGCGCAAGGCCCCCATGCCGACTTCCTCCAGTCGGCAGGTGGCCACAGTTGAAGACGAGCAGCCCGAAGAACGGCCCGCTCCCAAGAAGAAGGGTGGAAGGCCGGCTTGGCAGCCGTCTTTCTCCTACGAACAAGCTCTCGACGCCCCCTGCAAGTTCCATAGTGGCGCGAAGCCCTCCAACCACACAACCCGGAAATGCCACTGGCTCACCCGCATCACCAAGGGCGAGGGGATGTTGCCGCCTCCGCCTCCCGGCCCGCCGCCTCCAGCCCCCCAGCAGCCGGCGGCTCGGCCGGCAGTCGGCGCCATCCAAGACGAATTTCCCGAAGAGCACGCCGCCTACGTCGTCTTCACCAGTCAAGCCAACGACAAGCGCAGCCGACGCCGACGGCATCAAGAAGTGAATGCAGTCGCCACTAACACTCCCGAGTTCATGCACTGGTCAGAAAAACCAATCAGCTGGAGCCAGGCCGACCACCCAGAGGTAATGCCTTCGCCTGGCTCCTATGCAATGGTCTTGGATGTCACCCTCGCGACGGAGAGGCGAGCTGCCAGATTTTCCCGCGTCCTGATAGACGGCGGAAGCAGTATCAACATACTGTACCGCGATACCATGGAGAAGCTGAACGTCAAAGCGAAGCAGCTCATGCCGAGCCGCACCGTCTTCCATGGTATCGTCCCTGGCCTGTCTTGCTCCCCAATCGGCAAGATCAAAATGGATGTTCTCTTCGGAGACAAAGATCATTTTCGCCGAGAAGCAATATGGTTCGAGGTAGTGGATTTGGAGAGCCCCTATCATGCACTGCTCGGCCGACCTGCCCTGGCCAAGTTCATGGCTGTGCCCCACTACGCCTACCTGAAGATGAAGATGCCGAGCTCGAAGGGGATCATCACGGTAGCCGGCGACTACAAGAAGTCCATCGAGTGCGCCATGGCCAGTAGCAGGCTGGCCGAGTCCCTCGTGGTGGCAGAAGAGAAGAAGATGTTGGAACGGGTTGTGGCCATGGCCGGCAAGCAGCCGGCCTTGTCCCCCAACCCCAAGGATTGTGATGCGCAGGGCTCCTTCCAGCCTGCCAAAGAGACGAAGAAGATACCTCTGGACCAGGAGAACCCGGAGAGGTTTGCTGTCATTGGGGCGAACTTGGACAGTAAATAGGAAGGCGAGCTCGTCGACTTCCTCCGTGAGAATCGAGACATCTTTGCATGGTCCCCAAAGGACATGCCGGGTGTCCCGAAGGATTTCGCCGAGCACAAATTACATGTCCGAGCTGATGCGAAGCCGGTCAAGCAGCCCCTCCGCCGACTGTCAGAAGAGAAGCGAAGAATTGTGGGAGAAGAGATAGCCCGGCTCCTTGCCGCTGGCTTTATCATGGAAGTGTTCTTTCCAGAGTGGCTTGCCAACCCAGTTCTGGTTCTGAAGAAGAATAACAAGTGGCGTATGTGTATAGACTACACCAGTCTGAACAAGGCCTGCCCAAAGGATCCGTTCGCTCTGCCACGGATTGACCAAGTGATAGACTCCACAGCCGGATGCGAGCTGTTAAGTTTTTTGGATGCGTACTCAGGGTACCATCAGATCAAGTTGGACCCAGCTGACCTCCTGAAGACTGCCTTCATCACACCCTTTGGAGCTTTCTGCTACCTGACTATGACATTCGGCTTGAGGAATGCCGGTGCCACTTTTCAGCGTTGCATGCAGAAATGCCTCTTGAAACAACTCGGCAGAAATGCCCACGTCTATGTAGACGACATTGTGGTGAAGACAGAGAAGCGCGGTACCTTGCTGGAAGACCTGAAAGAAACATTCGCCAACTTGCGCCGATTCCAAATCAAGCTCAACCCCGAGAAGTGCGTGTTCGGAGTGCCAGCCGGCCAGCTGCTGGGCTTCCTGGTCTCCGAACGCGGCATCGAATGCAACCCTGTCAAGATCAAGGCCATCGAGAGGATGGAGATTCCCACCAAACTGCGAGATGTGCAGAAATTCACTGGCTGCTTAGCCTCCCTGAATCGTTTTATCAGCCGACTAGGAGAGAAGGCTCTCCCCCTGTACCGACTCATGAAGAAGTCCACTCACTTCGAGTGGAACGACCAAGCTGACCAAGCCTTCCATGAGTTGAAGAAAATGCTGACCACTCCGCCTGTCCTGGCGGCACCGACTGAGAAGGAGCCCATGCTCCTCTACATCGCCGCGACTAGCCGAGTCGTCAGCACTGTTGTTGTGGTCCAGCGCCCGGAGGAAGGCCGAGCCCAGCTAGTCCAGAGGCCGGTGTACTATCTCAGCGAAGTGCTATCCAGCTCAAAGCAAAACTACCCGCACTACCAGAAGATGTGCTATGGGGTGTACTTCGCTGCCAAGAAACTGAAGCCCTACTTCCAAGAGCACCCCATCACGGTCGTATGCACCGCCCCGCTCGCCGAGATCATAGGCAGCCGGGATGCATCCGGCCGGGTGGCAAAATGGGCCATTGCATTGGCGCCCTACACAATCTTCTACCAACCCCGCACCGCCATCAAGTCGCAAGCATTGGCCGACTTCCTCATCGACTGGGCCGAGACCCAGTACCTACCGCCGGCTCCCGACTCTACCCATTGGCGGATGCACTTTGACGGGTCCAAGATGCGCACCGGCTTGGGAGCCGGCATCGTCCTCACCTCTCCCAAAGGCGACAAGCTCAAGTACACGCTGCAGATCCACTTCGCCGCCTCCAACAACGTGGCCGAGTATGAGGCGCTCATACACGGGCTCCGGCTAGCGAAAGAGCTTGGCATACGCCGGATCCTGTGCTACGGCGACTCAGACTTGGTGGCCCAGCAATCGTCTGGCGACTGGGACGCCAAGGACGCGAACATGGCGAGTTATCGATTCCTCGTCCAGCAGATCAGCGGATACTTCGAGGGGTGCGAGTTCCTCCACGTGCCAAGGGCCGACAACGACCAAGCAGATGCCCTAGCACGGATCGGCTCCACCCGACAAGCCATACCGACTGGCGTCTCCCTCCAGCGCCTCCTCAAGCCGTCCATCAAGCCGTCTCCAGAGTCGGATTCCATCTTTGTACCACCTGCGCCAGATACAGCCGGATCCGACTGGAGAAACCCCACAGGCGGCACGGGGACTTCGACAACTGGCTCGGGAACTGCCGTAGTCGCACCCGGCCCGGGGACTTCAGAACCCGGCCCGGGGACTACAGCAGTCGGCCCGGGGACTACAACGACACAAGAAGCAATGGCCGACTCACCCAACCCACCCACCCGAGTCATGGTGGCTACATTAACAGAAGAAGAAGTCACAGCTCCCTCATGGGCCCAGCCCATCCTCAAGTTCCTAGTCAGCAGAGAGCTGCCGGCTGATGAGATCTCAGCAAGACTAGTGCAACGACGAGCCGCATCATATACAATAATCAACAGAGAGCTTGTGAAA
Source organism: Triticum aestivum (assembly GCF_018294505.1). NCBI lineage: Eukaryota > Viridiplantae > Streptophyta > Magnoliopsida > Poales > Poaceae > Triticum > Triticum aestivum. The sequence continues at coordinate 424,829,651 of NC_057802.1, read as the reverse complement.
CGCAGCGTCACCGGAGTGTTCCAGCGTTGTGTCGAGCCAGAAAAAGGAGTGGCAATCCTCAAAGACATCCACCAAGGCGAATGCGGCCACCACGCAGCCTCAAGATCACTTGTGGCCAAGGCTTTCCGCCATGGTTTCTTCTGGCCGACTGCCTTGGAGAATGCTAAAGAAATAGTCAAGAGCTGCAGAGGATGCCAAGTTTTTAGTTCCAAGCAACACCTGCCGGCTTTTGCACTCAAGACCATTCCCCTCACCTGGCCTTTTGCCGTCTGGGGACTGGACATGGTGGGCCCTTTCAAGACAGCTCGCGGCGGCTTGACGCATCTACTTGTCGTTGTGGACAAGTTCACAAAGTGGATCGAAGCAAAGGCGATCAAAAAGCTGAACGGGCCGACTTCCGTGACATTCATCACCGACATCACTACTCGATACGGCGTTCCGCACAGCATCATCACCGACAACGGCACGAACTTCGCCGAAGGAGCACTGGCACGTTTCTGCGCGACGCAGGGCATCCGACTGGACTTAGCGTCCGTTGCCCACCTGCAGTCAAACGGCCAGGTCGAGCGAGCAAATGGACTCATCCTCTCCGGCATCAAGCCCCGACTGGTTGTACCGCTGGAGCGATCGGCCGGCTGCTGGCTCGAAGAACTGCCGGCTATCCTCTGGAGCCTGCGCACTACACCCAACAAGTCAACCGGCTTCACTCCATTTTTCCTCGTGTACGGTGCCGAGGCTGTCATCCCAACAGACATCGAGTTCGACTCGCCTCGGATCACCATGTACACGGAGGAGGAGGCCAAAGAAGCAAGAGAAGACGGTGTGGACCTACTGGAAGAACGCCGGCTGCTAGCACTCAGCTGGTCCGCCATCTACCAGCAAGGGCTGCACCGCTACTACAACCGCAAGGTCAGGCCAAGATCCTTCCAAGAGGGCGACCTTGTGCTCCGGCTGATCCAACGAACAGCCGGCCAGCACAAGCTCTCGGCCCCTTGGGAAGGCCCCTTCGTCGTCAGTAAGGCACTCGGCAACGACTCCTACTACTTGATCGACGCGCAAAAACCAAGAGCACGCAAGAGAGACGACTCCGGCAAGGAGCCGGAGCGACCATGGAACGCAAACCTCCTGAGACGATTTTACAGTTGAAAGCAGTATGTATCATGCTACCCTTTTTTGTATTAAGTACAAACCAACAGGCCCCCCGAGCAGTACTCGGGGACTGCCCTTGTTTATCTATGAATGACAAGTGTTATATCCATGAATGTATTATTACATTTGGAATTCTTGTCTGGCACTGGGTTCGACTAGTCGGCCCGGGGACTGGCCACCTTGAGCTATATTGAAAGTTCTACCTGAAGTCAGAAAAGTAGTGTGCCGGCTCCTGAGTCCCCTCTTATTGCAAGTCGTAGCTCGAAGAATCGACTGTACGACTAGGAAGAGGCAAGGCGGAAAGGACGCCCACACGAAAAATGGCTAAGGAACAACGAACCTATATAGCAAAGAGACGGCCTCCAAACATGCCTGCCGGCTGCCAGAACAGCCGGCTGGCCGGCTTCCTAAACATTTAGCTTTAGTCCAGCAAAGCTAAAGTACTCCTCCCCCCCCCAATGGGCCAAGCACTCCTCCAGCTACAGATTGCAGAGCAACTATTGGACTGGGGAGGCGGCAACCAAGGGAGGGCGGCAAAGGAAACAGCAGAAGGACAAAAAGCAAAAGTACAAGGAAAGGCCAAATGCATAAGTTATATATACACATAAAGCCCCCAACAGGCTGGCAACAGACATAAGTTCGAATACACCAGTGGGTGGAATTGTGCAGACTTAACCAAACATTGTTCCAAAAGTAACAAGACAGGAAAACAAAAGATGGCAGACTAGGGCGCGGCGCGGAGGCCGAGCTGGTCGGTGGAGACGGCCCCGCCGGCTGAAGGAGTGGCCGCCTAGCGGGTCTCGGCTTGACCACCACCAGCGGCAGGCGACGCACTCGCTCGATATGTAGTGCTGGAGGTACGGTCAGGCTGAGGCTGGCCGGCTGCCCCACCAGCCGGCTCGGCGTCTTCACCCTCCTCCTCCTCCTCTTCGCCCTCGTCGCTGGAGTCGATCTCCTCCGCCGAGTCCTCACCGTCCGCCGGGTTCAGCCCGAACCACTCCTCCGGCTGGGCGACACCATTGTCATCTACCTCGGGGGCGAAGACGCTGGTGTCGGTGTAATCGGCGATCGCCGAAGCCCGCCGGATGATAGCCGGCCGCACCGGCTCCAGCTCTGTGTCGGCTTGCTGCCGCCAGGTAGCCAGCTGGTCCAGGCTCAGGCCGGGATACCAGGCCTTGACGAACTCCAGCGCCCGCCTGGCGCCGGAGCGAGCTGCCGAGGCCTTCCAAGCCTCGAAGCGGCCGACTGCCACCTCCAGCCAGTCGGCAGTCCGACTGGGGGTGCGAGGAACCCCTTGGCCGGGCCAGAGGGCGGCCAAGACTTGCGCCCCGGCACGCTGAAGCCGACTGAGCAGTCGGTGAGCCGGCTGGATGCGGGCCTGGATCGCCAGGAGCTGCTCGTCCAGCGAGCGGCCGGCGGTTGGCGAGATCTCAAAGCCAGCCTGCCTTCGCGCTTGGCGACGGGCCTCGATGGTCTGGTTGGCGACAGTAGAATAACCAGGGAAATATTCTGCGCAAGAAAGAAGAAGAAAAGGAGAAAAGAGCACCAAATCAGAAAAAGAGCCAAAATGGCAGATGGCAGGAAAGGACGAAGAGGTAGGCTGCTTACCGTCAACCAGATCTTCGATCTGGCCATAGCCAGAGACAAAAGTCTGCCTGACCTCAGCCCAGCCAGCCGCCTCCGTCTCGTACTCGGCCTGGAGGGCGGCTTCGCGGTCCTGCACCACCTTCAGGGCCGCCTTGTGGCCTTCCTCCTGGTCGGCCAGCTTCTTGACCAGGCGGTCGCGCTCCTGCACCAAGGCGGCGAGCTCGGCATCCTTGGCACGAAGGGCAGTCTGAGACTCTCCCAGCTGTGCCCTCAGACTGGCGTTGGCCGCTGCAGGGACGGCAGAAAAAGAAAGAACAGTAAGAAGAAGTCGTCAAGGAAGATCCGACCCGACTGCTCAGCAGTCGGCCCGAATCTCGGGGACTACACCCAGTGGGTGCGCTGACGCGCCCCCACATGAGATAAAGAACAAAGCACGTACCTCGGCTCTCAGTAAGGTCGGCGGTCTTCTGAGTCAGCTCCCGAGCCTGGGAGTTGAAGGCGGCCGCTCGAAGGTTGTGGTAGTCCTGCAAGATGGACAGAAGACCGAAGTAAGAACAAAAATAACAAAGGCAAATCCACCAAGAAGTTCCAAGCCGCCTGCTCAGCAGCCGACTCGGAACTCGGGGACTACACCCAGTGGGTGCGCTGACGCGCCCCCACGGAAGAAATCAAGATCAAGAAGAAGCAAGATGGGAATACTAACCCGGATGGCCGCCCGCGTCGTGAGGAACTCGTCGGTGAACTGCCTCAGCGCCGCAGCTTGGCCCTGGAGCCGGGTCCGGACGTCCTGTGCAGCCACGTTCACCACGGCCGTCCCTCCGCCTGGCGTCCACCCCGAGGTAGCGCTGGCCGCCTCCGCATCCCGGGCCGACGAGCTGGAGCCCACGGCCGGCTGCGGCTCCGACGCGGCCTTCTGTGGCTCCGACGCGGCCTTCCCCGCGCGCCGGCTCGACGGAATCCGGACCGCCATCTCAGCCCTCGCGGCCGGCTCGCCCCCCGCCGACTGTGCAGGCGGCGGATCAGGCCGGCCGCCTTGAGCCGCTCCAGTTGGCGGGGTCGGCACCGGCGCCCTCTCCAGGATGATGACGTCATCGCTTTCTCCCAGCCCTGGCTGGTCGCCGCCGGCTCCCTCTGGCGAGGGCTCCATGTCCCCAGGCGCCATGACGCGCAGCGGGGTGACCATCAAAACCTCCCCCGCCGCGGCCGCGGCCGCAGCCTCTGCTTGGCCCTGGCTGCGGCATCGGCAAGTGCCTTCGCCACCTCCTCCTCCCGTGCCGCCTGGGCGGCGGCCGCCCTCTGTGCCTCCGCCTCCCGCGCCTCTCGCTCCGCCCGCGCCTCCCGCGTGTTCCTTTCTGTCGCCTCCTGAAGGTCAGCACGAGGGTCCACGCGGCGGGTGGTGCTCCCAGAGCCCCTCGGCGACTCAACGACGGAGGCGGCAGCCGCCCGCTCAAGCGACAGCGGAGCTCTGATCGTTGGAGAAAAAGACAAGGGTTCAGGAACCACCAGAGAAAAGAAAGAAAAAAGAGTATACGAAAGAAAGTGAACTTACGCCGACACGGTCTGCGGTTGCTTCACCGTCTTGCGGAAGCGAGCCGTCTTCGCGGCCGCCTCCTCCCGCCTGGTGGCTGGCGCCCCGCCTCTGGGCTTCTTCGTTCGGCTGCCGAACAAACCCTGGGCGGCGCGACGCTTTTGACCTCCACCCCGAGCAGGCAGCGCGGCGGAGGAACCCGCGCCGCGTCCAGATGCCGGCTGGCGGCGCGGGACGACTTCGGCCTCATCGTCGTCCGGCCAGTCGTCAAAGGTAACTCCGAGCCCGGAGCCGCCTGCTTCGCCGCCGGCTTGGCCACCACCCGGCTCAACGTCGTCGTCCATACCGGCCGCCCCCAGGTCGGGGTCCTCCAGATCGTGTTTGGTCCGGTCGGGGACGAATCGGCGCTCCGAGTCTGACCCGCCGGCCGGCCGAAGCAGAGGGCTCTGTCGAAAAGCAAACTGACTAAGTTAGAATCGGCTAAGAGGAACTCGGCAACAAAGCGAAGAGAGAGAGAAAGAGACAAGGAGAACATACCGTAGGCGGCGGATTGGCTCGGCTATACGGTTCCTTGCCGAACTGCCACTCTTTGGTGAGTTTGCAGTTCGCAAGGTAGTTCACCATATAGGCGACCTCCTCGCGCGGCATCTCCTTGGTACACATTCGGCTCGGATCGAGCTGGCCGCTCATCTGACAGATCAGATGAGGCCGGCTCTGGAGCGAAAGAACCCAGCGTGTGACGAACGCGGCCAGAAGGTCGGGCCCCGTCAAGCCCTCTGCCTGGGTCAGCTCCCGCACTCGGGCGATGGCGGCGGACCCGGCCGGCGTCAGAGTCACGGCCCGGAAGGACCACTGGGGCCGCCTGCCCTCTGGTGGGCCGGCTACGTATGCCGGCAGGTTGATGTAGTCGCCCCGCGGGGCGATGTTCCGCACATAGAAGTACGATTTTTGCCACTTCTTCACCGATTGGATCAGCGTGATGACGGGGAAGGGGTTGTCGGCGACCGATCTCCGTGACGCGATGAAGGCGCCAGTCTGAGCCGGCACGCCCCGCATGCGCGTGCCCAGCTTCGACTGGAAGAACTCCCCCCAGAGCTCAAGGGTGGGGAGGACGCCGAGGTAGCCCTCGCACAGGGTGACGAAGGCGGACAGCAGCACCACCGCGTTTGGGGTGAGATGGTGCGGCTGGAGCTGATAGAAGTTGAGCCAGGAGCGGAAGAAGGCGCTCGCTGGCAGGCCGATGCCACGCAAGAAGTGCGAGCGGAAGACCACCCGCTCGCCCTCCCGCGGCTCCGGCGTAATTTCCCTCGCCGGCGCAAGGCAGACCTCCACCTTGTCCGCGGCCGGCAGCCGCCGAGTATTGCGGAGGAACTCGACGTCGTCTTCGTGCACGTTGGAGCCGTCCCAATCCCCGCCATACTGCTCCGTGGCGGGAGGCATGGCAAAAACTAGCGCGGCGGCAGAGGAACGTGTGGTGGAAGAGCGCGGCGGCGAGGCGCTGTTGTAAGAAACGGCGAGCGAAGAAGATGGTGGAAGTAGGAGGAGCGTGCGAGGGCCTGCCGCCCTCCACCTCCCCCTACTTATAGCTTTGCGAGGCGAGGCCGAAGAGGCTGGACGTGGGGGGAGACGTGGGATTAACTGCGCCCATTCCCCCCACGCCCCGCGATTATTGCGCCCTAAAGGCGAGCCGAAACTGCCGCAAGGAGACGTGCGGGCGGTTTCGGGATACAGAGAATCCGCGCCTGGGCCCGGGCACGGACGTGGCGGGCCCCCGCCCAGCGCCGACGTCCCGTCACACGCGTGGGCTGGCAGGCTTTCTGGCCGAGGGAGGCCACGTGGTTCGCAGACAGCAAGTGGCCGGCCCGCGGCCCGGAGCACACGCTAGCGAGCTCCCGCCCTCCGACTCCGGAGTTTTTGACCAAGGCGGCACGCCTAACTAAAGCCGGCTCCCAGCTGCCGACTTGCCAAGATAGGAAGCTGGTCGAGCTTCTCAACCCCTACTCCACCTCGAAGCCCAATCAGCTTCGGGGACTACTGTCGGAGTAAATGGCCACGGGTAGCCTAGCCGACTGCCCCTGGTTCTGTTGAAGAAATTATCAGGCCTTCGGGCCTCCAAGCACTCCAAGCATTGGGCCGCCTCCCCTGGCCGGCTACCTCTGAAGCCGACTCCCGGAAGGCGACCCAGCCTCAGCAACCCCTCCCCAGGATGACTACGGGGTGGCCGACTCCAAGAAGCCGGCCAAGAAGGACGCCGACTCCAAGAAGCCGGCCGAGACCACAACCACCAAAGCTACACCCACATAACGGTGACAAGACGGGGTGTGGCCACAGTGCGGCCCACTACCCCCGAGGCCCGAGGCAGGCATGGCCACAGGAGGCTGTACGGGATGACCGTCTCCTGTTCGGCTCGGCACTGTAGCCATGCCAGCCTCAACGTCGTCCACGACCGACTCCTGTACGGCCCGCAGGCATCGGGCCCCTTCCGCCAGAGAGAGGCGCGGAGGCGGCCCGGCCTCCCCCAGTCGACCGAGGGTGTAGCCGGCCCCCAGAAGCCGGCTACCCCCTTCCTCGAAGCAGGAGCCCCATTAAGGAGACAAGACGAGGTAAGGCTACAGTGAGAGCCCCCGAGGCGGCCCACTGTAGCCATGCTTACCTCAACAAAGCCCTCATCATCAGAGGCGAGGCTACAGTAAGCAGCCGCCGACAAGACCCTAGGCGGTGGGGCCGGCCTGTCGACCAAGAAGCCGGCAGCCGGCGGGACCCAACGGCCAGCGGAGAAGCCGGCGAGCGTAGACACTGACGGCTGGGACCAGCGCCCAGCCGGATTACCATTGTACCCCCGGGGGGTAGGCCTATATAAACCCCCCGGAGCACCCATGCAAAGGGTTAGCTTCTGAACACAGCACACACACCATAGAGATAGAGAGAAGTAAGAGCTAGCCTTGTTCTTCTTCTCTCTTGAACCCAACAGCTCTAGGAGCAATTGTAGCTACCTTTCCTTGATCTAGTGATCATGCGGAGACCCCGCAGAGCAGGACTAGGGGTGTTATCTCCTCGGAGAGCCCCGAACCTGGGTAAGATCCGTCGGCGTGCATGTCTTCGCCTCATCCCGTTTCCAGGCACCGGCGATGTCTTATTGGCACCCACAATGATAAGCCATCCGTTGGCATATGTCGCACCAACCACCCGACAGATACAAACCCGATTAAACAGGAAAGGGTGGGATTTTCCCGCGCGGTAGATGATATTGGCCATACATTTCAAAGGCAATTTTAATGTATGCAAACTGAATAATTATAAGTAACAATATGATATCTAGTAAAACTAAAAACACATATGATTTATTGTGTTAGAGTGTAGTGGTAGTGCTGTATTGCATAGTTGTTAGATGTAACATACGAGAACGTGTAGAGATGTAGTTTTGGAGGACCTACAGAGAGAAAAGTGTAATACGGTCACCGAACTTCAGAATAAGCTGATTACGGTCACTATATACGTTTTGCGGTGATTATACGGTCACTTGCTCACAGTTCAGCATCGGATTGCACTCTGTTGACCGGCCAAATAGTCTGCGTGGCGCCATGTTGACTAGTTAAATTGACCACGTTCCTTGTGGGTCCCACCTGTTAGTTCACATAGGCAAAAGGTCAGATAAACACAAATTTACGCAGGCGCGACAAGGCTCCAACCCGTGCGCGGGAATCACCTGGTTGTGTATGTGTCTGTCAGGGCTTGATGTGTGCGCATGCACGTGTAGGTTGAGCACTTGAGCGTGAGTGTGTGTGTTGGTCGTGTGGTGTACTAGTGTGTGCATGCATGCGTGCGTGTGTGCGTGTGAGTGTTGCATGCGTGCGTGTGAGTGTTGTGGGCGTGCATGGCTGCGTGTGTATGTGTGAGTGTTGTGTGCGTGTGTGGGTGCATGTGTTTGTGTGAGTGTTGCGTGGATGCAGTTCTTGTGCATGCGTGCGTGTGTGTATAATCACCACACCAGCTCCTGTGTGTTAAAACAGACGGCTCAGCATACCAATACAAGGCCACCTTGTCCGCTGTGCCCGCGGTCATGACTTCGAACCACTGTCCAAATATTTTTTTGTCGTTTGTTTTCATTCTTAGTAGCAAGATGCCCGTGCGTTGCACGTAACATGAAGATGCATTTGTATGACTTGTTTATCTTGTGAGAGAAAAGGATGAACGAGGGAAGGCCTTATTTGCAAATGTGGAGAGGTGTGTGGGTACCTTTTTGCAAAATTGCCATAGTTTCTTTCCTATCCGTCAGATATAAATCGGACGGCCTATATTGCAGGATGGCAGGCACACCATCATCACCAACTCTGTTTTTTATAAGAGTGTATTTTATGTATTTTATAAGAGTGTAGATGTAGAGTAGATAGAAGTCGACAGGTGGGCACGATGGTAGTGAGATAATGTGATGCAACACTAGAGGTGCCACGTGGAGCGTTTAACTGGTCAACTAGTCATGTCATGAGCAAATACAGAGTTGTACAGTGAGCCCGTGACTGTATAATAACCACTAAACGTAAATGGTGACCGTAATGAGTGGATTCTGAAGTCCAATGTACGTATCGTGCTTTCGCTTCAAATACAATGATCGTCATTGCATATATCGCGAGAGAAAGATGAAACATGCGTGAATTTTCTGGGGGCTTACTTTTAGACGACCTGGAGATAGTTTTGTGTGCATACGTGAAAGGGGCGTACAGGGGGGTATGCGATGGAGAGAGAGATGCTCTTCGTTTCTCTTTATTATGACTAACTTTGTATATAGTATAAAAATATACAAATTCACAGTGCGGAATAAATATCATTGTGGGCACCATGCAATGCAAATTAGCGTTCGTACTCCTCCATATAACTTTGTAATGTTGTATATATGTAGAAACTCTAAAATAATTTTTTTGGCCACACTTTATTCAAAAGGAATGTTGTATGCAAAATAAACGTGAAGAGAGGGCTTTTTAGATCAATGGGGTACGTGATGTAACATGTGTGAATGTGTAGTTGATGCATTTGGCGGGGCCTAGAGAGGTATGTGTGTGTATTACGTATTCGAGAGAGGCATGGATAGAGGGGCCGACGGGGGGGCGTGGGAGAGATAGCACAAGAATGAGAGTGGTCTAGAGAGAGAGAGACGAATATGACGTCACGACAAGAGATTCCATTCCCTTGAGTGTGTGTATGCAAGGGGGAGGGAATAGAGGCACCAGGAGAAATTTTTTGTGTGTGTGGTGTTTGTGTTGGTATGTGTGGGTGTGAGAAGATAATGAGACGTGGGGGCAGAGGGTGTGTCACCGCGTGAGGTCCGGTGGGTCGAGGTGAGGCCCTTCGTTCGGTTCTGTCCTGCGCCACATTGGTCGGCCCGTGACGCATTTAGGAAGACCCATGGATGACTAGTCGTACAAGACAAAGATAGCAGAATTGTGAAGGACTCTGTATCCACTGACAAAGCCAGCTAGGATTTGTAACCCTAGGTTCTCGGACTAAGGTAACCCCTTTATCTCTGATATTACTATTCATCCAACCTAACTTTAAGGGGCATCCTACAGAATGCTCTGCTAGAATCATACTCATCGATTAGGAAGAGAGGTGTGAGACAATGCGTGAGAGACAGGCGTAAAGATAATGTGCGTACATGAGACATGTAGGCAGGTCCATGTATATAGAAAGGGTCGATGAGGATTGTGCATGTGTATGTTTGCGAGAGGAAGAGTGCTTGTGATAAAGGTTAGTGAAAACAGTTGTAAATGGTTATGAGAGGGAGGGAGGGTTATATCTAGAGCATGTGTGCGAGAAAGACACCTCGGGAGAGAGTGTGTGAGCATGTGTGAGAGACCACCGATGGAGAGTGAAACTACACGTAAAAGACTGCTCTACACATTGATTAAAGATATAAATTGTATCCAAATATTAGGATGGGATCATGATATTTGCAATTCGCGTAAGGAGCGGTCATTGATCCATCAGACATCTAGATTCTATCGAATTTGAGCATGTCTATGTCATTATTCGACACAATTGATCCACATAGTTAGTATTTTGAACTCCAGACAATGCATCGCTTTAGCAATCGAATATAAACGTGAGTATAGTTCATGTTGTGTGTGTAAAGCACATTATACATACGAAAGTTACACAATGGACATTATAAATAGCTACCTATGAACTAGCATACATTTGAATTCAACTTAAGTGGTTTAAAAAAATCGAATTCAACATGAAGTCCATTCAATTATTTGAATTTGATATCATGGCATTTGTAAACCATACCTAAATTATGGGGGCACCAATCTTCGCTCTGATTTTGTACATAATAGCATATGTAGTCGTGTACAAAATAGATTCAAATTTAGCTCCTCCATTCCAAAATAATCGTAGTTATAGGATTTTCAAGTGTCAAAATTTCAAAAAGAAGCGGATAATTTAATGAGGTTTTCAAACATACAAGGTCAAATATAGCGTTGTCTATTTAGGTCAATCCTCATAGTTCAAGAGTACTCTAAACGTGAATGCTTGTTGAAAGGATCGATATAGTTGACTAGAGGGGGGGTGAATAGGCAACTAAAAATTTTTAACTTTTATTTAACAAATTAAACTTTGCATCAAAATAGGTTGTCTAGATATGCAACTAAGTGAACAACCTATATGATGCAATGACAACAAGCACGCAAGCAAGTAAGAGATATAACCCGAGTAAACTTGCGAAAGTAAAGGAACGAGATAACCAAGAGTGGAGCCGGTGAAGACGAGGATGTGTTACCGAAGTTCCTTCCTTTTGAAGGGAAGTATGTCTCCGTTGGAGTGGTGTGGAGGCTCAATGCTCCCCAAGAAGCCACTAGGGCCACCGTATTCTCCTCACGCCCTCACACAATGCGAGATGCCGTGATTCCACTATTGGTGCCCTTGAAGGCGGCGACCGGACCTTTACAAACAAGGTTGGGGCAATCTCCACAACTTAATTGGAGGCTCCCAACGACACCACAAAGCTTCACCACAATGGACTATGGCTCCGCGGTGACCTCAACCGTCTAGGGTGCTCAAACACCCAAGAGTAACAAGATCCGCTAGGGATAAGTGGGGGGAATCAAATTTCTCTTGGTGGAAGTGTAGATCGTGGCCTTCTCAACCAATCCCGAGCAAATCAACAAGTTTGATTGGCTAGGGAAAGAGATCGGGCGAAAATGGAGCTTGGAGCAACAATGGAGCTTTTTGGGGGAAGAGATAGGTCAACTTTGGGGAAGAAGACCCCTTTATATAGTGGGGGGAACAAACCAACCGTTACCCCACTTCTGCCCCGCAGAGAGCGGTACTACCGTTGTGCCAGCGGTACTACCGCTTGCCACTATAAGCGGTACTACCGCTCCTCATCGCGGTACTACCACTTGGCCCACAGCGGTACTACCGCGGTGGGAGGGCGGTACTACCGCATACGAGCGGTACTACGGCCCCCCACAGCCGCGGCCAGTACCGTAAAACCCGACACGAAAAAAGAGCCCTCGAATCGAGGCGGTACTAGCACGAGACCACCGCGGTACTACGGCTGGGGGCTACTAGCGGTACTACTGCTCTGGAGCGGTACTACCGCTCCCAGAGTGGTACTACCGCTTGTGGCACCCAAGCGGTACTACCGCTCCGTCCCGCGGTACTACCGCTGGGACCAGAGAGAGCACACAGTTGGGGGCTACCAGCGGTACTACTGCTCTGGGCGGCACTACCGCTCCAGAGCGGTACTACCGCTTGTAGCACCCAAGCGGTACTACCGGTCCGGCCTGCGATACTACCGCTGGGACCAGAAAGGGCACACTAAGAAGAGAAACGAGCCCATCATCGAAACGGAAAGGCTCGGAGGGAGGGGCAAAGGAAGTGTACGTGATGATTCCGCCCTAGCCTATCCAAAACGGACCCCTTCTTGATAGTACGGTGATCCCTATGAAACTAGTCCACCAAACTAGTCCGAAAGGACTACACCGTCTTCGCTTCAAGCTCCGAGGGGAGGGAATCGTCTCGTGCCAAAAGGATGAATCTCTGAAAAACACTCAATGCACACGATTAGTCCGCAAAAGCATTGTCATCAATCACCAAAACATCTTAGGGATAAATATGCTCTTACACTTGTGTTTCAAAATTTCGAATGAAGCGCCAAAAGAGCCTCTACTCGCCCGAAACCGCGTGAGACCAATGTTTGGTAGTACAAGGAAATTACTTTTCTAATAACTCCGACCCGTGAAACCTACCAGCCCGACGTCCAAACGTCTAAACCGGGGTATGTTTGTAGCTTCATCTAGACGCCACGCAACCGCATCCGAAAAACATTCATACACAATGGTCGCCTAAGAACACATGCGCGCGGCCGAAATCGCTCCCGCCCACTATTTGGGACACCTGGGATTACCATCCTACCCCCGACCCGCAGTAGGTCCGAAATTTAAGAGGGGGCAAAGTTTGTACTTTCCCCAAATTTCAAACAAGCGCGTCCCATCTTCTGTTCAAAAAAGCCAAAAACAAGTGCGTCTCAGACTGAAACATGGTTCCCCCCCCACCCGTCCGATTCCCCATTCGTACTCCATGGGCGCCAAAACTACCTCTCCACCAGCCGCGAAACCCCTGCGTCCTCCGTCCGCCACCCCATCCCACCCATCAACCGCCGCCCTCCTCCATCACGCCGGAGCCGATACCCCGACGTCGTCGTCCACCGCAACCTCAACCGCAATGCCCTCCACGGCTAGTAGTTGAAGCCGAGGCCGAGCCGTCCGTACCTGAGCCAGTTCAACCACGCCGTCCTGCGCCTCACCGCTGCCGCTCCAACTTCGCCACCCTCCACCGCACCGGAGCTGTTCCTGCTACGCCGTCCTTCGCCGCCTCGGATCTGCTTCCCCTCCGCCGACATACGGCCACGGCAACACAGTCAACAATTTGGCCATGGGTTCATCCAAGCCTGCACCCTCCAGAACATCGGTTTCCCCGGTAAAAAGAAGAAGATCGACGCGACATGTGGAGGTGACCACACCGGCAACCGAAAAAGGTACTCCTCTTCCCTTATTCGTGCAAATCTTACGTCTCTGCTTGCACGGTATTCATCCCACAGAAGACACTAGTTGACCGCTTCTTCTTGATACTAGATGTTCCTAGTAACTCGCGATGCACAAGGTTTCTCCTCATATACTATTTCACCTTAGCTAGAGGTCCGTCGCCCCCCTGAATTTCAATTTCTGGCCAGTTGATTCCCAATTAACGGAAGCATTCCCCGGCGTAACAGGCGCTAGTACGCCTATTACGCCGAGGAAGCAGCGCCTTGGTGTTTATCTTAGGGGCGTGTGCGGCCTAGAGCTACTGGCGCCCGATCTGGAGGTCGGCTGGGATTAAAGGGATGGCCTGGGGGGCTGCCAAGCACGGCGGTGGTGTGAGGTCGATGGGAGGGCGGGGCGGCGGAGGCAGGGGTCTGGGCCGGTGGTCGCTGGCAGTTCGAGAAAGATCGTCAACAGTGACTGGCAGGAGGTAGACGAAGGCCATCTGCCCGTTCCTTATAGATCGGACGGTTCATTAAAAAAATCGACTGACCTATTTATTTTTAGTCGACTGTTATCTTAGATATGACCACATGTGGTGGTGTGCTGGAGGAGTACCTGCATTTCCTATGCTCATATATTACAAAATCATATGGAGTAGAATCTAATTTTGTTTGCCATGCAATGTTGTAGAGCTATCATATGTCTCCTATCATTTATTTTTCAGCCACCTGCTATCTGCTACTTTTACAGTGCACTAGTTCTGCACACACTTCACCCTTACTCTCACTATTGTGTTTTTATGCAAGGGTATTTCAGACTCTGCTGCCATGAGAGAAGCCAAAAAGAAAAGAGAGAAGTCGCTCCAGCTTCGTATGCGGGTAGGCAAGACACGTTGCAGCGCTATGAAGGGTGCAGTGTCAGCAGATGGAGACGGTAAACGTAGCTCTGGAGTTGATGACCTCGCTCGCAATGAACCACCATCTCAGGTGCTTGCTTTAACTTCGCGGTGTCATATGTGGTTGCATGTTCCATATGGTGTCTAGCTTGTATTCGAAAGGCCAAAGTCGGTAAGATAAGGAAAGATATTTTTTTACATGAACCACCATCCCGTGAGCACCAGAAGACAAATAGCTAGTCAGGGCACTGGCCGAGCCAGTGACAAGCCCAGCAAAGATAGGCATCACCTGGAAGCCAACTAAAAAGCTGCGATGGTGGCGAAGCAGCCCGCCTCCCACCAGGCTCTCAGGTCCTAGATGATCATGCTCACCACTCTAGCCGGATGTCTAGCTTGTATTGCTTCCAATTTGGTTAAATTGCATCTGCTTAGCTTACACATTATACCTTTGAATATGACATGCCTTTCTGTTTTTGGTACATACTAGTACATCTGTGTATTAACCATGTTCTTACATCAAACTAATGTTCTTGTGTATCCCTCATCAATCACTTATGACGAGGCAGGCAGGCAAGGGGACTACTCCTCATTTAAAGAATGCAGCATCAGCCTCCCGACACGATTCTCAAGAAACAGAAATGCTAGATGAAGATAGTGAACGTAGCTCTGTAGTTGATTACAGCATTTCCCCTACGCTAGCATCGTAGGTGCTTGCTCTAACTTGGCAGCGTGATATGTGGTTGCATGTTGCATATGGTGTCTAGATTGTAATTCTTCCAATCTGGTTAAACTGCATGTGCTAGTCTGCTTAGCTTATACATTATACCTGTTAATGTGACATGCCTTCCTGTATTTAGTACATAGTACATCTGTCTATTAAGCATGTCCTTACATAAAACTATTGTTTTTTTGTATCCCGCATCAATCAACATGACGAGACACCTTTAGTATATGCAGTGCGATATTAGTTGCATCTTTCATATGATTTATAGCATGCGCTGCTTCTAATTTGTTGAAATTCCATTTATGATGGGACGCTTTTAACTTGGCAGAGTCATATTGGTTGCATCTTTCATGTGGTGTCTAGCTTGCATTGCTTCTTATTTGCTGGAATGGTTTCTGCTTAGTTTACACAAACAGTTGTGAACATGCCATGCCGTCCTGTTTTTCGTACATATTCCATCCTGGTATCATGTGTTTGCCTTACATCAAAGTAGTGATTGTCAGTATCATGCATGAATGAGTTCTGAAGAGAGAATTTTATTGCCTTTTCTTGTCGGTTTTACTTGACAATTCAAAATCAATAAAGCGGAAGGAAGTTAGCAAGGCAGCGGATAAAGGTGCTCCTTCCGAACGGAGGGCCTCTACAGTTTCTACTCCTCCACACCCCCAAGATGATTTCCAAGACAACACATGCATAGACACTCAACAAAGTTGTGCTTATGATGAGCACGTCTCCCCTAGTGCAGCATCACCGGTGCTCCCTCTAACTTGGCACTGTTATATGTGGTTGCATGTTATGTGTGATGTCTAGCTTGTATTGCTTCTAATTTTGTTGAATTCCATCTGCTTACTTTACACATTATACTTGAATAAGACACGTGTTCCTGTTTCTAGAACATACAATATCTGTCTATCACACCATGTTCTTACATCAAATTACTACTGTTGTGTAACCTGCAACAATCACTTATCATAAGACATGTTTGACTTTGGAGTGTGATATAGGTTACATCTCACATTCTTTTCTAGCTTGTACTACTAATTTGTTAAAATGGCACTTATGACGAGACATTTTTAACTTGGTAGAGTGGTATTCGTTGCATCATTCATATGGTGTTAGCTTTCATTGCTTCTAATTTGTTGAAATGCCTTCTCCTTAGTTTACACATCATAAGCTGTGAATATGCAATGCTGTGAATATGCAATGGCACTAATGACGAGAGACCTCTAACATGGTAGTGTGATGTTGTTTGCATCTTGCATATGATTTATTTCTTGTACTGCTTCACATTTGTTTAAACGCCATTTATGATGAGACACTGTTAACTTGGCAGAGCGATATTTGTAGCATCTTTCATATGGTGTCGACCTTCCATTGCATTGCTTCTAATTTGGTGAAATGTCTTCTTCTTAGTTTACACATCATAGTTCTGGTTATCTCTTTCGTCCTGTTTTTCATACATATTACATCCTCCTATCATGTGGTTGTCTAACATCAAAGTTCAGTTCGTCTGCATCACGCATCAATTTGTTCTGAAGAACTAAATTGTTATTCGTTTTTCTTGTCGGCTTGACTTAACATGGCACAGAGAAAGAGGAAGAAACACAGAATGGCAGGGAATGAGAAGCGGATGAATCCTGCAGATTCTGCTGGTACTGATGGTGCAATAGAAGGTCAAAGTCCAGCAGAAAATTCTACAAACACGACATCCCATGCTACACGAGTTGCAAAAAAAGCCAAACAGAAACAAATAGCTGCCACCAAACAAGCAGAGACAGCCCTAGTTCTTGCAACACCTACCACAGTACTACCAGCTGCACGACTTACTCGTGCGTCAACTGAGCTAGCAGCACGTTCCCAAGCTCCCTTGCCACCTGACACTACTTCCCAAGCACTCTTGACACAAGACGAGTTGGCAATATCAGATGAACCTTGTGAGCTTCAACAACAAGAAGGTAGTTGCTGGAGTCAAGTTATAGTTGCATGCTTCTTTATATGTAGTCTCACAGTTTGATGTACACTAACACTTCCTATGTTCGTTGTTGGACTAGCACCTAAGCGCAAGAGGAAACAAACATCCGGGATAATGCTCGATAGGTTAACTAAATCTAGAGGAGGAAGAATGGAGATCCGTTTTGAGGTAGGTTTAAAAAGGCCACGTGATGCTACAGAGTCAGCCAAGTTAGTATCAGAGGCAGCGGTTGCCGTTAGGTGTCATGTACGTATCCTCCCAACATGGATTCAGTACAGGAATGACAAAGACGAAACCCAGTTCAACACCTTCCTCGACCATTTATCTGTAAGTATGGTTATGTATGGAAACTAGTAATATCGTCTTGCTCTGTCCCATACTTTCTAGGTTGCTGATAATGAGACTCCCATAATTTTCAACAGATGAGGTTCAAGTTGGATAGCCAAGATGATGCAACCAGACAAGCTTGCACCCATGTTTTCAAGTCTGCTCTGCGACAGTATCGGTATAACTTGAGGAAAACTCACTTTGAAGGCAAGGCTAACAGTGAACTTTCCCAAACATCTCCAGTGGAAAATATATCGGATGAAGACTGGAGGGGCCTTGTTAAACACTGGCCTGATCTGAAGTATCGGGTACATTATATATATGTGATCAGATCACATGTTGAAGTCCTATTTACGCATGTGCCACACAAATCTATCTTCTTGTAGGTGAACTGTACAAAGAACAAGGCCAACCGTACGAAAGTGAAATTCCAACAGACGACAGGATCTCGTAGCTATATTGCACACTGTGAAGCTCTTGTAATTAGCTGTTGTTTCACTCTTTTCGCTGTACCATATTATCAGATCCATATTGACTTGTTCGAAATGCAGAGGAAAGCCCGCAAGGACCAAAAAGTACCTGAACCAAATGTTGTGGAAATCTTCAAGGACTGTCACACCAGCAAGAAGAAGGGCATGACTACACCAGTCAAAGCCGCTGTTGTAAGTCCTTAATCCTCATGCCTTTTAACTAGTACTTACTCTGACTTGTGCCTTGAACTGCATGGTTTGCAGCCAATGTCTATTACTCTTTTCAATTTTATACACAATTGTCTTAGCGTATCATTGCACCTTACAAGGTTTAAAAGAGAGGAGTGATGTTCCTTTGATCTTGACCCGTAATCTAGTTCCGTGCTGGACTTGCCCACACAACGTTATAATTTCCTGTTTGTCTGTTCTCAGTTGTTTTGTGATATGAATGATGTCATACTATGCTTACCGTATTATAAACTTCGTCTCTTTATCCTTAGCCCTCAATACAATGTGAAGAAATAGACAATACATTAGCGATGGTACATGGTCATATGTTTGGAACCTGGTTTTATTATGTACTTTGCAATAAAATACAACTAATATTTTACATGGGTTCACCAGAATAAGTTCTGTATATAGACCAAAGCTATTTTGTTTGGTTTTGCTGCCTCCTTAATATCTTCTGTTCTGGTACTACTAATGTAAAACCTCAACTTTTCAGCGAGCTATGGAAAAAATGTTGGAACCGCCACCTTCTGAAGGTGGCGAGGCAACTATAACCGCAATGTCAGCTCTTGCTGCAGTGGGTCAGTACCTGTCCACTAACAGTGCCAAAAGCACGTTCCTGCGTAATACTGGGTTGGTTGTTAAGGCAATATCGTCCAAACTGCCTCATGATCAAGATATGCAAGCTCAAAGCAATGTTGTATCTACGCTCCAGACACAAGTCCATTCCCTAACAGAGACCCTTTGTGAAACAAGGAGAAACATTGCTCAATGTCGTCAAGAGATGCATGGTTTTGAAACCAGACTATCAGACATTTGCTATGTTGTTCAGGAGCCTAGGGGAAATGAAGGCGAGGGTTATGGTGCTCCATTGGACAATACAGCATGAAAACATAACAGTCAGGTCAAATGAACTGAGCTTCTGAACTTCTGGTGGTGCATTTATCTGCTAGACTGTTAAGTTTTATGCCAACCTTCCTTTTGTTATATAGTTGTAATTTGCTTTGGTGCGATACAAAATTTATTCTTAACGTGCAGCCACCGGCTGAAGAAAACAGCAAGCCATTTTTGTATAGTGTAGGGTGTTCCCTATATTTGCACTGGTGGCGATCTTTGATGCCGAGCGGATATAATCTGTGCAATCGCCTTAATAGCCTAGCGTTAGTTTCGGCCTTATTTATTTCCTAGTCTTCTTTTTCCCTGGTTTGCTAGTGGCCGCAACTACCATGGGCCATATACGGGCCGTAGAATCCATGGGTCTCCTACAGGCCGTCGATAAATGGGCCTGTAATCGGTGGGCCTCGGGCCGTCGGATAAATGGGTCTACATGGGCCGTAATCGGGCGTAATTGGTATCGGCCCAGCACGGCAATAGGCCGTTAACAGGCCGTAGGACAGCAAAGGCTTAATTCTGTCACAGGCATAACGGGTCATTAATGGGCCAGAATATAGGACGGGCTGGAAACGGCGCAACGGGTTAACAGGCCAGAAACGGGCCGACTCTTGCCATGGGCTGAATTTGGCCCATTAGGGTAACAGACCAGTAACGGGCCGACTCTTGCCATGGGCCGAATTTGGCCCATTAGGAGAACAGGCCAATAAAGGGCCGACTCTTGCCATGGGCCGAATTTGGCCCATTAGGGGAACAGGCCAGTAACAGGCTGGAAGTAATCGAGGGCCGAAAAGGAGCCCAAGAACGTATGGGCCGTCAATAGGCCGAAAGCTAACACGGGCTGGAAATGGCCCATGTAAATCACGGGCCGTTAACGGGTATAAAGAAAATTACTGTTCATTATGGGCTAGAGTCACCGTGGGCCTGTAAAGGGCCGAAAGATACGAAGGCCTCATATGGGCCGAAAGACGTCATGGGCCATACATGGGCCGAAAGTGAAATGGGCTGGTGTTATATTCGATGCCCCACATGACGTTGTTGGGCCGATTTCCTTTAGGGCCTAACGGGCCGTGAGTTAACGGGCCGTAAAATGGGCTATTTGCGAAGAGACCGTTAACAGGCTTTTCATGGGCCAGCCCGTTAACTTTTGACCAAGTCAAACGGGCCGGCTTTGTAAGCTAAATGGGCCAGTGGTGGGCCGTGGCACGTGTCGACATATCATAGGCGCCTATCTGACCCACTGACGAGCTAACACGTGTTTCGTCCGGCCAATAAGAATTTTACACGTGGGAATTTCCCATTGGTCGGGGCTGTTAACGGGTTATCGGATCCAAAACCCGACCCGATAGCTTAACGGCGTTCCATTACGGTGGATGCCATGTGTCGGTTACCCTTGACAAAAGCACTTCTGTGACGCGCGATTTATCGTCATGGAAGTGGACACTTCTGTGATGATAATTTTGGTAATGTCATGGAACACTTCTACGACAGCACAGGTATGACTATCTTGATTCTGTCATAAAATCGTCATGGATGTACATGCATGACAAAAACGCGACCTACTGTGACAAACACGTATCATCACGGAAGTGTATTTTTTTGTAGTGTCCGTCCGGAAATACTTGTCCTAGAAATGGATGTATCTAGACTTATTTTAGTTATAGATACATCCAATTTATCCATTCTTAGAACAAATATTTCCTACCAGCCAGAGAGGGAGTACCTAATCTAAATGGCCGCCCGCGGATCCCTTTGTCTTCCTCATGTCTGGCAGACACTTGCGGGGTCGACGAAGGTCCTCGGAAGAGACGAAGTAGCAAAGAAACCACATGAATTCGCAGTCGTTGCCTCGGCGGTGGCCTTCATGGAACCCAAGTGGCGGCGACCTCTAGTGTTCTACTTCTCCTCGATGATGGCGGCGGAATGGAGAAGCTGGCCACCGACTCGTCGCTCTCCACGCACCCGGCTTCTGTCTCTGCCTGCATGGCGCTGCTGCAGGCACGGGAGGCGCGCCGACAGACACGGGAGGCGCGGCCACCGCAGACACTGGTGGCGCGGTATGACGCGGCAGCTACAATGTCCGTACCAGCGTGCTCGCCACCGTGCCAGCATGGAGCAACTCACCACTCCTCATCGAGCTGAACTGGAGCGGCGAGTTGCTGAACCATGCCCCGACTTGGGGCGGCAACTGGCTCCGTCGGGCCAAGCGAGGTTGGCGAAGCACCGAGCGGCCTCGCCCGTATCCGGAGGGCTCGGCGGGCCACCCAGCCGGGTAGTGTGCCGGAGAACGGCTCCTCGGAAGTCATCGGAAGAGTGGAGAAAATGGTGAAGGAGGAGATGGGGGAGCGGCGGAGGGGTGCGATTCTTGCCCGCTGTCTGTCTAGCCTCGTTTAAATAGAGGGCAGACGGTAGGAGCTTGGCCGGCATCTGGCCTCGTTTAAACTGAGGGCGGACGAGAGAAGCTCGGCCGGTGTTGCGTTTAATTCCGGCCCGCTCATGAACGGACGTGTGGCCGGAGTAGGTTTCTCGGTTTGCATGCGGGTTTAACGGAGGGGTTTGATGGAGGCGAGGAGGGGTGTTCAGCCGAGCGTGCAGTGGGCAGCGCAGTACTATTCGATTTGACAGCGAGCAGT
Source organism: Triticum aestivum (assembly GCF_018294505.1). NCBI lineage: Eukaryota > Viridiplantae > Streptophyta > Magnoliopsida > Poales > Poaceae > Triticum > Triticum aestivum. The sequence continues at coordinate 424,808,224 of NC_057802.1, read as the reverse complement.
GCAGTTCCCGATATGGCTTTAATGCCGACGAGGGAGGGGGTAGCGGTTCCCGAAATGTTGAACGACCAATGATGCATCCTCCTTCAATTAGCATCGTGAATGCATGAGGGAAGTAGTGGGAGGAGGACCGGGAAAAGAGGCTGCATGATTGCAACGCAATTTGCACTCATATAAAGGCGCCCCTCCATTCCAATGCATCTACCACATCGTACGCACTTAAGCATTTGCCTAAGCACCTACACTAAGCGCAAAAGTCCTCACTCCAGACCCATGGTGGCGATGCGCGCGAGCGGCCAGCGGCTGTGCCAGATGGTCCACGACGCCAGCCTGTGGGATGGCGCCGAGGATCGTCTCCAGACAGTGTTGGTGACCGGCTGGTGGATGGCCGCCGTCGACGCCAACTACGACTCTCAGTTGGACCAGATGATCGTTGCCACCACCAACAAGTTCACCGTCCTCAAGAAGCTCGCGGACGACATCGTCGTACTCCTCCATCCTGCGCGCCCAGGCTCCTCATTGCCTGCCACCCTAATCGGCCTCCATGGCTGGAACCTCTTTCAAGCACTGGTGGCCCTGCGACTGCCCGCCAATGCCACGAAGGATGTCCACCTGGAGGTCGCGCTCGCCGCGAGGCGCCTCGCCCTGCAAGAATTCGTCGACCTACACATCCATGTGTACGAGCAAATCATGTACATAGGTATCTACAAGGCCAGTGAGGACGCTACGGCGTTGGCCTTCCTCAACCGGCTGGAAGCCTTGGATGCCTTTGCTGAGAAGCACCTTGACCTCGCCACAAAAGCCGCCGCTCCTTAGCCGCCGGTCGGTGGCCTGGCACACTAAGTTGAGGAGGAGGAGGTCGTATGTTGATCGATGCATCTTTCTTCTTGCCTCCTGTAACCACCACTGCAATCGCATCATCGTGGCCTTAATTCTTATTATGCTATTGCATTCTCTTTCCAGTCAATACCGACATGTGTGATCCCTTTGCTTAATTATATGCATCACTGTAACTAGTACTCCATCCGTCAATTTATAAGTTGTGCTTACCTTTTCCACCAACTTCGTGCAACGCACGGGCATCTTGCTAGAAACACTAGAACATGTCGGACCGCATGTGAACAAAATGACGATGCACCAACCTAGCTACTACGTACCCTGCTTATCTAGTGGAAATAGCCCCACCCTATCGTTTCCAATCGTTATTTCTATCTATCGATCGTGCCAAGGAGAAGAACCAAATGTTACAATTTATACATGTTTCTCTACTCCAACTCCTATAAAAGACTCAGTTGGTGACGGTGGTCTGTCTGCCATCTGTCGTTTCTGACCATTAGATCTGCATCTAACGGCTGTGAGGTAAGTTGTGGTATTTTTGCAACAATAGCCCACTTCGCTGCTCCAATTTGCAGAAAACCCATTATCATCTTGAAAGCAACCACATCCCTCCCTCACCTCATCAAAACAGCCTAAGAAATATATTTTGAGTGAAAAGTAATATATTAGGAGTATATCAAAACAAGAGTGATTTCTTTCAAGTTTGTGAACAAGTACTACTATTCTACTACTTTGGATCCGTCGCAACGCACGGGCACATTGCTAGTAAAAGGAAAAGGCCTGCCGCGTTCGCGTCGCACCCCCACACGCCCGGGAATCGGGAGTACTCCACGGCCCATCCGGAAAGCCACATAGTTAGGGAAGGCGTGTTGCCTAGTATTTTCACTTTCATGTGGGACCGCCGTTGAGCAAACCGACTATTGGCAAACCACACCCCGCCCGCCGCCGGGTTGGAAAACAGAAACGAGGGGAAGATCTAGCTGTAGCACGGAAGCCAAGAAATTTGGTATCTGATGGGGCTCGTTGATAGAGTAGGTGCATTCCATAGTACTACTCCTACTAGTACGAAGTTTGTACTACAACTAGTACTACCACTATACAACTAGGTGTACGTGCACGGCACAACATCGTAGGAACAAAAAACGGGAAGATCTTGTTTTGGGTGATTTATCTTTTTTCAGTCAAAGTAGTATGAATAATATGATGTGGGGGGCACCCATGAAGCTTATGTGGCTCGGTTGCATGGCTACGAAAGGTTAAACAAAAATAAATAGATAATGTGTTTAGAGTGCACTCCACTAAATAGATATACTTTGGATCCATTGCAACGCACGGGCCGGCACATCTATACCCCTACTAGCAAGATGCCCATGTGTTGCACGGAACATCAAGATGCATTTCTATGAGTAGTTTATCTTGTGGGAGAAAAGGATGAACGAGGGAAGGCCTTATTTGCAAATGTGGAGAGGGGTGTGGGTATCCTTTTGCAAAATTGCCATAGTTTCCTTCCTATCCGTCAGATATAAATCGGACGGCCTATATTGCAGGATGGCAGGCACACCATCCACTACTGCAGGAGACTGCTAATGCGACACTACGATCAAAGACCCTTTGCCGAAACTGTGTGCGATGCAATAATCGCAAACGGTGGTGTAAAAAAACCATCAAAAAAGGTGCAAAATGTTTGCGTTGATGTATGCATCAAACACGGTTCAGGTTTTAGTTGCGTGTGCGATGCAGGGCATACGGTTAATCCATTCAAACTGTCTGCGATGAGGCAGAACAATAGAAACGGGCAGCCATAACAATGTGTGTGCGATGCAGGACACACAGTTAATCCATTCGAACTGTTTGCGATGAGGTAGAACAACAGAAACGGACAGCCATATCAATGTGTGTGCGATATACGACATACAGTTAACTCGGACGAACTGTTTTTGATTAGGGAACACAACAGAAACGGTTCAACTTAACAAGATGTGTGTGATATGCAGCATACAGTTCACATGGATGAACTGTTTGCGATGAGCCAAAAGAACACAAACGAGTCGTGTAAACAAGATGTGTGTGATACGTGGCAAACAGCCGACTCGGATGAACTGCTTGCGATGAGAAATTACAACACAGACGGTCAATACAGTTACTTCGTGTGTGATTCTGTGTGTACAAAAAACTTTGAAAAATGCAAACTAGTTGCTTGCGGTGGCTAGGAGTATCGCACACGATGCGTCTGCGAGTACTCGTGTGCGATGATTAGTATGTTACACATACGTTTCCTTATGTGAACATGTGTGTGAATTTGCAATATGGACAGTTAATATGCAAATGCCTTCTAGACATCGGGCACACGCTTAAACTCAATGAACTGTGTACGATACTAATACTTTCCATGAAAATTTATGAACTTGGGTAACAGCATTTGAGTAACATATATATAGTGGTTATACTATTCGACAAAAGAAGGATCTTCGTAACACGGTTTTGACAACCATATGATCCATATCTACATACTTAACATAGTAACAACTATCACATTTTAAGAGGCTAAGGGCCAACAACCATATGGTCCATATCTACATACTTAACATATATAGTAACAGCTAGCACATTTTAAGAGGCTAAGGGCCAACAACCACAACTATCCACTGGAAGCAGCTTGATCACGGCGACTCGGCATCTCGTCAATGAAAAGGAAGAGCCCTCCTGTGCCTTGGTAGAGCAGGAGTAGAACAGTGTCTCCAATTTTCCAATATGGATGCATTGCCACGAGAAGCGAGAACTTGTTAATTTGAATGGTTCCATTTTTGCGGGAAATGCAGTACCTTGCAATCACTTTGGCGTTATTAGCAGGCACAAGTGTAATTCGACCAAGCCGGGAAATCGATCCAGGAACGGCTACACGGGGCAATTTCTGTTGACATGTAGAATAAAAAACAGTTGTAACATATCGTTGAAGATATATATAGTTTATGAGCATCAACATTAAAATAAGACTTTTTACCAGCGCTTTGTGCACACAATTGGTCTTGTTCAGTGTGTGCACCATAGGTCTAATTAATCCCATCCAAAATCCAGCATTCATACGTAGTGCTATCTCTGTCAGATTATCAACAAAGTTTATGACATGCTTCAAGTCCTTCGAGTGAAATTTGGTACGCTTAGTAACATACAGATCCTTCACTATGCATCCAACATATCCTGCTTAAAAGGTGAAAAGGTATTATTTATTCAGAACATGGCAGAAGAATATATAGTGCGCATAAATTGGTAAACATAATTTGTTACTACCTAGGAACGGAGTCAGAATATGATATCACAATTGGTTGCTTAAATAGTGATCAATTGGCTACTTAAATAGTAATATGACAGCATGGAGAAAGTTGAAAGGACACTAACCTCGATCAGACTTTAATCGGCTGATGACGTTGGGGAAGTAAACATCCATGTTAATTAGACCAGGGTGTGGTGCAGGCACTAGAATTTTATTGCCAGCTTTCAGTTCATAACACTTAGACATTTTTCTCCAAAGGTCCGCATTAAAATCGGAGTGACCATCTTTATCAAGTATTACGCTAACCGTCATTGTAAACCCATGTTGTGTTGTCAATATGACATCCTGGGAGTCATCAGCAAAGTAAAGCCCAAGATTTCCTTCTACTCCTGTTCTTGCAAAGCAAGGGATGTACTGCTTGAAATGAAAATTAAGATCGTAAATTAGATATATTAAAATAACCGAGCAAGATGCAAATATGGGAGTAACTGATAGAACATATCCATATATAGATGCAAGCAAAGTACAAAAATATAGAATTAAAAATAGATAATGTAACAAAGATTTGATGCAAATATATAGATAATGTAGCAACAGACGGTATATGTTCACAAATTTAGGCCATGCCGACCGTGGTAGGTTGAGATTGAACATATCGAGCGCTCCCTGAAGTCATCCGGAATGGTGAGATAGAACTTCATTTCCGACTGGCCACGAACACAGTTGCCCGATTTGTGCTCGCACTGTGCACACATGAATGAACACCCATGAATCAGCTAGAACAAAAATGATTCCACGGCGCTTTCCGCCGGTTGATTAACAGTGACGAACGGACTGCGATAAGAGATGATGAATATTTCGCTAATTAAGTTGATTACCTTCTCCATGAGAAAAATCCCTGGCCCAATCCTGCAGAAAACCCCAGTTGACCAGAGTCTAGAATGTCGGTGCAGATAGGCGGCGGAAAGCGGTGTAGGTGAAATCCGGTGCCGTTTGGAGCGCGACCTACGACCGCCGCCAACAGCCGTCGAGCTTAGGGTGGAGAGTTGCGGAGGAGTCCGCGGCGAGTGAGTGTGGGGACGAAGTGGGCGAGGGTTTTCTTTTCCTTTTGCATGTGTGAGTGAACACACATGGTTCGCAAAGGCGACGGAGATGAACCGTGTGCGATAGTAAATCACCGTGATTGAATGGGAATCCAAATTTCCTTTGTCTTTCATCCATGAGTTTTTTTCTATGATGAACATAAACCCTACTAATCACCGTGTTCAAATTTGACACTTTTCCTGGTTCATTTACAATATTTAGGGGATTATGTGCATTTTGTAGGCATTAATGCACGTAATTCAAATTCAAACAATTGGTGCATGAAAGGGTGCACAAGAACGGTCTGGAAAAACCATACTCGTGGTATTTAGTAATTTCTCAAGCCTTTTACAAGGAATGGGTAGAGATTTCAATGGAGTCAACCACAAACGCGTCATTTATTGGGTTATCAACTATAGAACAATGAAATATGTGCTTGAAAAACATGACGGCTGGCATGGTGCCATGGTATGGCCTCACCGTGCCCTGGTTAAAAGCTGAGAAGGTTTGATTTATGTCGTCATGCACGCCCTTCATAAACGAACCATCACCGAGGAAGTTCAATGCCTTCGAGAGGGAAATCACCAAGATTGAAGGGGAATCCAAATTTCCGTCCTAGTTTGACTTTCAGTTTTTTTCCAATGATCAACATACCGGCTCAAAATGAAACGTGTTTAAATTTGACATTTTTCCGAACTCATTTACCATATTTAGGGGATTGTGTGCATTTTCTAGGCATTAATTATGCACATAATTCAAATTCGAACAATCGGTGCATGAAAAGGTGCACAAGAACGGTCTGGAAACCATGCTCGTGCTACACCAAAAATGAAACACATGGTTGTAAAGCATGACGCCTGGTGTGGTGCCATGATATGGCCTTACCATGCCCCTGGTAAAAATTGGAGAATATTTTCCTTATGTCATGATGCGCGCCTTTCATAAAATGAACCATCATCCGAGGAAGTTTCATGGTTTCGAGGGGGAAATCACCAAGACTGGAGGGGGATCCAAATTTCCTTTGTCCTATGTCCACGAGTTTTTTTCTATGATGAGCATACAACCTGCAAATAACTGTGTTCAAATTTGGCACTTTTCCGGGTTCATTTGCCATATTTAGGGGATTATGTGCATTTCCTAGGCATTAATGCGCATAATTCAAGTTCAAACAATCGATGCATGAAAGGGTCCACAAGAACGGCCTAGAAAACTTTGCTCGTGGCATTTAGTAAATTCTCATGCCTTTTATAAGGAATGGTCAGATATTTCGATGAAATGTGTGGCAATAGTCAACCACAAATGTTTGTTTGTTGGGTTTTCAACTATAGAAAAAAAATGAAATAAATGCTTAAAAAACATGACGCCTGGCATGGTGCCATGGCATGACCTCACCATGCCCTGGTAATAATTTGAGAAGGTTTGGCTTATGTCGTCATGCATGCCCTTCATAAATCGAACCATCACCGAGGAAGTTCCATGCTTTTGAGAGGGAAAATCCCCAAGATTGAAGGGGAATCCTAATTTTCATCCTAGTTTGTCATTTAGTTTTTTTCCAACGATCAACATACCGCCTCAAATGCAACGTGTTCAAATTTGACATTTTCCCGGGCTCATTTACAATATTTAGGGGATTATGTGCATTTTCTACGCATTAATGGACATAATTCAAATTTGAACAATCGGTGCATGAAAAGGTGCACAAGAACGGTCTGGAAAACCATGCTCGTGTTATTTAGCACATTATCATGCCTTTTACAATGAATGGGCAGATATTTCAAGGAAATGTGTGGCAATATTCAACCATAAACGCGTCGTTTACTCGGTTAACAACTATACAAAAATGAAACACATGGTTGGAAAACATGACGCCTGGCTTGGTGCCATGGTATGGCCTCACCATGCCGTGGTAAAAATTGGAGAATGTTTTCCTTATGTCGTGATGCGCGCCTTTCATAAATCGAACCATCACCGAGGAAGTTTCATGGTTTCAAGGGGGAATCACCAAGATTGAAGGGGGGGTCCAAATTTCCTTTGTCCTTTGTCCACGAATTTTTTCTACGATGAACATACAACCTGCAAATCACCGTGTTCAAATTTGGCACTTTTCCGGGTTCATTTGCCATATTTAGGGGATTATGTGCATTTCCTAGGCATTAATTGCGCATAATTCAAGTTCAAACAATCGATGCATGAAAGGGTCCACAAGAACGGCCTAGAAAACCATGATTGTGCCATTTAGTGAATTCTCATGACTTTTACAAGGAATGGAAAGATATTTCGATGAAATGTGTGGCAATAGTCAACCACAAATGTCTGTTTGTTGGGTTTTCAACTATAAAAAATGAAATAAATGCTTTAAAAACATGACGCCTGGCATGGTGCCATGGTATGACCTCACCATGCCTTGGTAAAAATTTGAGAAGGTTTGGCTTATGTTGTCATGCACGCCCTTCATAAATCGAACCATCACCGAGGAAGTTCCATGCTTTCGAAAGGGAAATCTTCAAGATTGAAGGGGAATCCAAATTTTCTTTGTTCTTTGCCCTGGAGTTTTTTTCTACGACGAACATACACCCTGCAAATTACCGTGTTCAAATTTGGCATTTTTCCGGGCTCATTTACCATATTTAGGGGATTATGTGCATTTTCTAGGCATTAATGGACATAATTCAAATTCGAACAATCGGTGCATGAAAAGGTGCACAAGAACGGTCTGGAAAACCATGCTCGGGTTATTTAGCATATTCTCATGCCTTTTACAAGGAATGGGCAGATATTTCAAGGAAATGTGTGGCAATAGTCAACCATAAACGCGTCGTTTACTCGGTTAACAACTATATAAAAATGAAACACATGGTTGGAAAACATGACGCCTGGCTTGGTGCCATGGTATGGCCTCACCATGCCCTGGTAAAAATTGGAGAATGTTTTCTTTATGTCGTGATGCGCGCCTTTCATAAATCGAACCATCACCGAGGAAGTTTCATGGTTTCAAGGGGGAAATCACCAAGATTGAAGGGGGGTCCAAATTTCCTTTGTCCTTTGTCCACGAGTTTTTTCTACGATGAATATACAACCTGCAAATCACCGTGTTCAAATTTGGCACTTTTCCGGGTTCATTTGCCATATTTAGGGGATTATGTGCATTTCCTAGGCATTAATGCACATAATTCAAGTTCAAACAATCGATGCATGAAAGGGTCCACAAGAACAGCCTAGAAAACCATGCTCGTGCCATTTAGTAAATTCTCATGCCTTTTACAAGGAATGGACAGATATTTCGATGAAATTTGTGGCAATAGTCAACCACAAATGTCTATTTGTTGGGTTTTCAACTATAAAAAATGAAATAAGTGCTTAAAAAACATGACGCCTGGCATGGTGCCATGGTATGACCTCACCATGCCTTGGTAAAAATTTGAGAAGGTTTGGCTTATGTTGTCATGCACGCCCTTCATAAATTGAACCATCACCGAGGAAGTTCCATGCTTTCGAAAGGGAAATCCTCAAGATTGAAGGGGAATCCAAATTTTCTTCGTTCTTTGCCCTGGAGTTTTTTTTCTACGATGAACATACACCCTGCAAATCACCGTGTTCAAATTTGGCATTTTTCCGGGCTCATTTACCATATTTAGGGGATTATGTGCATTTTCTAGGCATTTAGCGCATATAAATCCAATCCAGCTACAGGTGCATGGGTGTGATGTGAGGGGCATGGATTGTCGTTCGATCACGGCGCATCCAACGGTGCACATGCGCGATCCGCGTGGCCGGGGTTCTAGCCAATCATAACGCAACACACAATAGGCTCAGCGCACACTGTTTCCGGAAGCGACGGAGATGAACCGTGTGCCATAATGAACGAGCAAAATTGTAAGGGAAGCCAAATTTCTGTTGTCGTTTGTGGTTGAGCTCTTGAATACCACCGCACTGTATGGCTGCCCGGTACCTCCGTCACAGAGCTCTCTCCAGGCGTCGTCCATGGCACCGCGGCGCACAGTAACTGGTAAGGAAGCGATGGCATTCCGCCGCGCCGCGTTCCTCGCCGCCCGCGACCGCGCACATGGTAAGGAAGCGATGGCATCTCGCCGCGCCGAGTTCATCGCCGCCGGCGGCCAGACAGTTACATGGGCGGACTTTGAGGCTGCCATGGCCGAATGGGTGGTGGATCTAGAGGTGGCCAAAGCCGCACAGAAGGAGCGGAAAGGCAGAAAGCAGTCAAGAAAAGAGAGTCCCGCTGCCGCAAAAAAAAAGAGGCCGCACGCCGTGGTGAGGAGAGCTTGGCGGAGATCGAAGCACGGTAGGCTGCCGCCTACAAGGCCGGGAAGGAGAACACCGGCGTCTGGCCAGCATGCCCTGATGGCAGCATGTGAGAAGTAGTTTAAGTTTGTAGTATTAGAGCAAATTAACAGTAGTAATTTAAGTTTGTAGTATTAACGTCCAATGTCGGTAGGAGCATCCTTTGAGGGCTTTAAGCGTTGATTAGCATGTGTACCAGTGTGCGTTTTTTGCGTTAATCATTAGAAGATCACAAAACACACGGTTTCTATGTCATACCCGTCTGCGTTTTTTGCGTTAATGACCCATAAGTCAGTTACCTGTGCGATATTTCCTAATAAACCAGGCGTACCATTGACCGAAAAAATCAACTACACGTGTACATTTTTTTGGAGACGGGATCTGCCAACTCTCTTTTTTCTCGCACACGAGTATTTTACGCGCTTCGTCTGCGTTGTGTGTTTCCCCCACCCAAGTTTCAAATTTCGCATCGAAATTTTCATTAGGCGCGCGATTTTAGAATTTATTCCTCCAACCACATCCCCTTCCCCTCAGTATCCCCCCTCCCTCGCGCCTCCTCCTAGCGGCATCTCAAACCACCGCCGCCGCCACAACCACAGCTTCAACCACATCTACGTTCTGTTCAGATCCAGTCAGGTAACCCACCGATCTCTATC
>NC_057802.1:424782317-424797773 GCF_018294505.1 Triticum aestivum | reverse complement strand
CAGCCAGGAGCTGATGGCGGTCCATGGCGTGATGGCCGTTGTGCGTGTTGACCCGGAGGAACACCTCGCCTCCGCCGCCGCCGCCAACATGGTGCAGGCTCTGGCCCAGATGAAGTCCCCCAGCGACTACCCCCCAGGACTTAACAGGTAAGATCTGACCAGCTAAATCTTACCAATACCACTTGCAACGGCTATGATTTGTACGGTTGATGTATTAAGCATGTTCGTGCCTTGTTTATTTCAGCACTACACACTGTGTGATGTTCAAATATTACCGTGTCCGGCTCAATTTCACCAACACCAGCAACAAACTTACAATACATGACTCAGGATATCACTAGAGATGTTGCCCATTTGCTATTTTTAGTGGATGCTAACCCTGTTGCACTTGACATGCATGTCCATGTACTTACGCAGGGTCATAAAGGCCGATGCTTTTGCTTGTCGTCGAGGTGAGCTGCACCCCATGTCTTACAGTATTTCACATAATTTGTGCAATTGCAGTTTAACTTCTACCCATTTACTGGTTGCCTATAGGTACACATGTCAGTGGCACTGATCCACGCTTCGACCCGGAGGAATAACTCGCCTCCGCCGTCGCTGACTTTGGGCGAGCTCTGGCCAAGATGAAGTGCCCCAGCAACTACCTCTCAGGACTTGCCAAGTATGTACTCACCAGTTCAATCTTACCAATACCAGTTGCAATTAATGGCTATGTTCTGTACGGTCAATGTATTAAGCATGTTCTAGTAAACATGCCTAACACGTTTTTGCTACTATCCCTACCTTTTTATAGACATCTGGGCCATTCTCTGCTCTAGCAGCACCTGCCTTGTGATGTTTAACTATGCCAATTGCATTTTTATCAGTACCGGTTTCAATGTCTATTAAGCCTGTTGCAATTAACAGTTGAATCTATTTTTAAATAGTTGCAATATTTCAATAGCTACAAACTTACAAAACATGACTTGTGATGTTTAACTATGTCATTTGCTATTTTTGGTGGTTGCTAACCCTGTTATACTTAACATGCTTGTCCATGTACTTACGCAGGGTCATAACGGCCGATGTTGTTGTTTGCCGTCAAGGTTAGCTGCATCCCATGTCTTACAGTATTTCACATCATTTGTGCAATTGCAGTTTAACTTCTACCATTTACTGGTTGCCTGTAGGTACACATGTCAGTGGCACTGATCCACGCTTCGACCCGGAGGAAGAGCTCGCCTCCGCCGCCGCTGACTTTGGGCGGGCTCTGGCCAAGATGAAGTGCCCCAGCAACTACCTCTCAGGACTTACCAAGTATGTACCCACCAGTTCAATCTTACCAATACCAGCTGCAATTAATTGCTATATTTTGTATTGTCGATGTATTAAGCATGTTGTAGTAAACATGCCTAACACGTTTGAGCTATTTTCCCTACTTTTTATAGACAACCGGGCCATTATCTGCTCTGGCAGCACCTGCCCTGTGATGTTTAACTCTGCCAATTGCATTTTATCAGTACCGGTTTCAATGGCCATTAAGCCTGTTGCAATTAACAGTTGTATCCATTTTTAAAGAGTTGTATTTCACTAGCTACAAACTTACAAAACATGAATTAGGATGTTGTTAAGCCTGTTGCAATTAACAGTTGTATCCATTTTTTAATCCATCCCTTTGCTACCGTGCTACTCTTTTGAAATGAAGACCTGCGACAGGGGTTAGGAAGAAAATGAACATCTAATAATCTGCTACGGCAAAGTTTACTACTACTCCACCAGAGTATCTTAGTAAGGGAAACGGAGATAGAAAATAGATCTATCTATACTCAGCAAAAAAAAGGTAATCCTAGTTTCCTTGGGCGTTCTGAGTCCGGCAAAGTGGAGACGGACGACCACGGTCCCGACCTTGGCCCAATTGACCCACTGATCTTACAAAGGGTGAAGACTAGGACTTGCGGGAAGGCTGATACGTATTGTACAAAATGGTTCAGATAGACTGAGCAAAAAAGGGCTTCATTTCGATTCTCCAAATTGGAAAATCACATATGTCGGGCAGGGCACTCAAAGATCGCGGCCTCCACGGTGGTGACCATCGGGAACGGTGCTAACGCTTCCTTCTGGTTGTGCTCCTGGCTGGGAGGGAGGCAACTCTGCTCGGCATACCCCGACTTGTTCGCCCGAGCCATCCGCAAGAACAGAAGCGTAAAGGAGGCCTTGACCGATGATCGGTGGGTCCTCGACCTTCGCAACGGCGACTACAACAACGTTGTGCATCAAGTGGTGCAGCTGGCAAGAGAGATCAGGCAAGCTCAAATCAATCTGGAACCGGAGGCCCCGGACACGATCAAATGGAAGTTCAACAGCTCGGGCAACTACTCGACAAGCTCGGCGTACAACGCACAATTCGAAGGCAATCAGACATGCAGTTTCAAAACTATCATTTGGAAGATTTGGGCTCCGGGGAAAGTGAAGATGTTCCTCTGGCTTTTGCACCTCGACAGACTTTGGTGCAACGATCGCCTTCAAAGGAGAGGATGGACGAATGGTTATTTTTGCCCCATGTGTCTGCGCAACCTGGAGACCTCGCTGCACCTGATCTGGGAATGTCCAGTGGCAATGCAGGCCTGGAACACCGCGGCCTCCTGGACGGGGTGCAGCTCTTTAAACCAGCAAGTGTGGAGCAGTGCTGCAACGACAACGGACAAAGTTCAGATGATTGTGGCTTCCGCTGCCCCAGAACACAGGAAGGGCACGAAGACCATGATCGCCCTCATTTCCTGGCAGATCTGGCTGGAAAGAAATGCATGCATTTTCAGGGGCGAACAAGCTGACGCTAGGCACATCATCAAAGTATGCCAGAGCGACATGGAGCAATGGCGACTCGCCAGCGCACGATGCATCCAGCAGCCCTTTGGGGAAGTGACGTGAGATATCTCCATGTCGTTTTAGCTTAGTTCTAGCTTAGTTTTTCCAGATGGCCTGATCCTTTGGGGCCCGAAGTAAGATGGATTGCCTCTCTTTTCCATGATCGCTTGATCAGCTTCCGTAACTTTCTCCCTGCTAAATGAAATGAAAACCAGCTACGCTGGCCACTTTCAAAAAAAAAGATCTGGCCACTGAGGGCCCACCCCACCTCAAAGCACTATATCTGAAGTTAGAACTACAGTATGCAATAGCAGTTACATGGTGCCATATTAATCCTAGTTTCTTAGAGCAGGTCTGATAGATCTGAAATTAGAACTACGCAACAAACTAGCTCTAGCAGTTACACAATGGCATACAAAGAACGAATTTCACACACACAAAAAACCCTGAATTATTTAGACCCCCTCATCCATCTAAACAGTAAACGTATCCTAGCATAAACATAACCAGCCAAGAGGCTATTGTGGGGTATCTGCAACTGCAATACTACACTTAAGGGAACTGTAAAGCAGCTCTGCAGAGGAAAGTTGATTTTTTTTTCTTTCTACCTAACCATATACTGGGTTTGATGCAATACAGTCATTCCTGTAAAACAACTAACTTTCTACTACATCTGAAGACTTCACACAGTGTAGATTACGATTTTCCATAGACAAAGCAGACTACAAAGCAAGATTAATATTCTACAAGTCACAGCGAGTTTGATATAAGCGAAATCGATGTAAGCACAACTACATCGCCTCAATGTATCATCGAAGCACAAACTTGGACAGTTCTATGTAAGTACAAGCAATTGTAACACAGAAATTAAGCACAATCAATTCAGAAAATGTAGAGAGTAAGACTAATTGGCAGCAAGCAAACATCAGACGAACTAGGATTCTCGGTGTTCTCCTCCATGCCGATGTTCTCTTCATCATCCTCTTTCCTCCTCTTCTTCCTTTTCCTCTTCCTCCTCCTCCTCTTCTTCCTGCACCATCATCGGCCGCTCAATGGGACCGCCGACCCACTCGCTGGGGTCAACCCCTCGCCTCATCTGCTCCCCGCGGATCTTCTCCACGATGACAGCCTCCTCAGCCCGCCGCATCAGCGTCTCGGAGAACTTCTCCCCGGGCCGCACCATGGCGCGCCCGAAGGGGTCCTGGAACCTGCCGAGGTACTCGTGGTGCAGGTACGGCTCCCGCTCCCGCATCGCCTCCTCGGAGAAGTAGTCCCCCTGGGTCACCAGGCGGTGGAGGTAGGCGCGGCGCCGGTTGCGCACGCGCGCGGGGGCCGGGGCCTCCAGGCGGCAGCGGCGCGCAGGCGGCGGGGGTGCCAGCCCACCTCTTAGTCGTCCCGGAGCGCGTCGAAAGGGGCCAGCTCGTCCGGGCGCAGCGCGGTGCCGTACCGCTCGAGGAAGAGCGGCGCGTCGCGGGAGAGGAGGTCGAGGAGGGCCGACTTGCGCGCCGGCGGCGGCGGCGAGGTGCGGAGGAAGGCCGTGGGGAAGTAGAGGCCTTCGACGGCGGAGAGCCGGGCGGCGATGCGGTCCATCGCCGCGGACTCCATGGCGAGCGGCGGTAGCCTGGTGGGTCGGCGCCGGAGGAGGGGGTTGGCTGGTTCGGTCGGGCTTTGGCGGCGGTGCGCGGATTGTGGGTTGGGCTTTGAACTCTTCTATGGGGTCGGTTTCGTTTTCTAATGGGCCGTAAGGCCGTCGGGGTGTGTCCATCGTGAACGGATCAAAAGGTGACAACTAGATCCATTGTCCAGTAACAATTAGTTTTTTTCTCAAAGAAGTAACAAATTAATACGTATTTAAGGATTTTTTGCGAGGATAATAACGGTAACTTCATGAACATTATATTTGATAGTTTTCAATAATTCTAAAAAAATACAGTACGTTGGAACATCGATGTACCCCTTCGCAAAGAAAGAACATCGATGTACATTATAAATGTGCTAAATTTTTGTGTGGGAATGTATTTAAAACAAACGGTTGTTTTCATCCACAAGAAAAACCCCAACATTTGTTAGGCCTGAAATTTTCTCCTTAATCTGATGAGGGTTAAATGAAAATATCTGACGTCGGATTTCTAGGCATGGCAAATCTAACGTTTTCATGGCAATTTATATTTGGCGCAATGATAGCAATTTTAGTTTACAAGCACAACAATTTTCTGGCACAAAAAACTGAAGCGGATTTGCCATGCTCACCAACTAAAGTTGCCATTCTCGACGAACATAATTTGCCATTAAAAATGTTCGATTTATCATGCCTAAAAGCTGATGTTGCTGATTATTCGGGTCCTAAATGATCGAAGTCGTAATGTTTGCCTTAACAACGTGATTATCCTATTGTTATCGACCCTTAGTAGCTGCAAATATTTACATACATATATGTCCTAAAAATTGAAAAAAGTCCATCGCCGCGGGCTCCATGGTGAGCGGCGGTGGGTCGGTGCCGGAGGAGGGCGGATGGTTCGGGCTTTGGCGGTGTGCGGATTGGTGGGTTGGGCTTTGAAATTTTCTCTATGGGGTCGGTTTCGTTTTCTAATCGTCCGTAAGGCCGTCGTGGTGTGTCCATCTTGAACAGATCAAAAGGTGACAATTAGATCAACTCAAAAAAGAAGGTGACAATTAGACCCATTGTCCAGTAACAATTAGTTTTCTTCTCAAAAGAAGTAGCAATTATTAGTTTTAAAGAGAAAGTAGGAGTACTAAATAATATTTAAAGATTTTTTGCAAGGATAATAACGATAACTTCATGAACATTGTATTTGATAGTTTTCAATAATTCTAAATAAAATACAGTACGTTAGAACATCGATGTACCCCTTCGCAAAGAAAGAACATCAATATACATTATAAACGTGCTGAATTTAACAAATAAACTGATATTCGTGTGGGAATGTATATAAAACCAATGCTTGTTTTCATCCGCAAAAAAACCCAACATTGTTAGGCCTGAAATTTTTCTCCTTAATCTAGTGAGGGTTAAATGAGCAAAAACGCTAAAAATATGACGTCAGATTTCTAGGCATGGCAAATCTCACGTTTTCATCGCAATTTATATTTGGCGCAATGATGACAATTTTAGTTTGCAAGCACAACAATTTCCTGACAAAAAATAAAAGCTGAAGCGGATTTGCCATGCTCGCCAACTAAACTTGCCATTCTCGATGAACATATTTGCCGTTAAAAAATGTTCGATCTATCATGCCTAAAAGCTGACGTTCGCTGAATATTCGGTTCCTAAATGAATTGAAGTCATTATGTTTTGCCTTAACAACGTGATTGTCCTATTGTTTATCGCCCCTTAGTAGCTGCAAATATTTACATACATATATGCCCTAAAAATTGAAAAAAGTCTTCACACTCTTTTTTAAGGCAGAGGCCGAGCAAGGTCGGTGGTGCAGCAAGTGATCAACATGCCCAACGGACATGCCAGTTGGGAAATGTTGACACAAGTGGTCTCATGCATGGGAAAGCTTGCCCTAGCGATGTACAACAGGAGATCAAGGTTGTGTTGCAGGGTTACACAAATATAGTTTGAGCAAAAAAATTGGGGCTCCCCACACCAATGGGCCGAATGGCATGAGGGATTTTTCACATCATCCAAGCGCAACTTCTGAAAGGAATGGTGTAATACGGAGAATTTTCTAACGGCGGCAAAGAAATCCTCATCAAGGTAGTTATGCAATCCCCGCCGACCTATTTGATGGATGTCTTTAAACTTCCCGGGCCTTTATGAAGAACTCCTGAAAATCATGTGAGAGTTTTGATGGGATGCAAGCAAAGATATCCATTGCACCCACTAGATCTCTTGGGAATGCATGATCCATCACAAACCTGGTGGTGGTATGGGTTTCTGATATTTACAACTCTTTAATCAGGCAGTGCTGGCTAAACAGACATCGATGCTTTTGTTGCGACATGCTAAGTTTTCTCCCCTATTGCTAGTAGGTTGATGGGTCGCATGCCTGGCACACATGTTTTGGCCTTGCTTGTGTGTCCATAACTCAAAATAGGTGACCTAACAGCCGCCGCCCGACTAAGCATACCAATAGTCACCAAATTCATATGGGCTACTAAGGAGTAGGCAACGATCATCTTAAAATCGATCTGTCTTAAAGTGGTCAAAGAAGTATATATTATAATATTAGATGATGCAAAGAGCCCCTAGGAAGCCTATGTGGAACAGACAGACGCAGAGGCTCCCAGTAGGCCACACATGGGCGCGACGCAAAGCCGGGCTAGTTCGGTCATGACAAATGGGGCGTGCGTCGCGCCCACCTGTGCCGGCTCACGCGCCTCCCCCTTCGACCCCTGCAAGGCGAGGACGCCAACGCGCGGGTCCGGCATCCGCTCTCGCGTACGAGTGGGCATGTGAAAGGGCCCTGCAAGACGGTGGCCCCGTCCCTCTACTCGCGGTCCACCGTCATGGACATCCATGGCGGGTCACCTGGGTGCCTGCCGTCCCAGCAGATCAGATGATGCGAAGAGCTCCCAAGAGGCTCTCACGGAACACCACCCGACAACGGACGCACGGAGGGCCTCCTCGCCCGTGAAGCCCCCAGAAGGTGGGTACTCCAACATCCTTTTATAGGAGTAAAGGCATCCCTAAAGTTGGCCCTCAAACGTCCGCTTCCGTCTGGACTGAGCCATCTGGACCCATTCTGCCATCCAACAAGGTATCCCATCGGGTGCTACCTCTTGAGCACTGCGTTGGTTTTCCCTTGAAGAGGAAAGGGTGATGCAGTAAAGTAGCGTAAGTATTTCCCTCAGTTTTTTAGAACCAAGGTATCAATCCAGTAGGAGGCCATGCACGAGTCCCTCGCACCTACACAAACAAATAAAATCCTCGCAACCAACGCAATAAAGGGGTTGTCAATCCCTTCACGGTCACTTACGAAAGTGAGATCTGATAGATATGATAAGATAATTTTTTGGTATTTTTATGATAAAGATGCAAAGTAAAATAAAAGGCAATAAAAATAGCTAAGTGTTGGAAGATTAATATGATGGAAAATAGATCCTGGGGCCATAGGTTTCACTAGTGGCTTCTCTCGAGAGCATAAATATTACGGTGGGTAAACAAATTACTGTTGAGCAATTGACAGAATTGAGCATAGTTATGAGAATATCTAGGTATGATCATGTATATAGGTATCACGTCCGCGACAAGTAGACCGACTCCTGCCTGCATCTACTACTATTACTCCACACATTGACCGCTATCCAGCATGCATCTAGAGTATTAAGTTCAAAAGAACAGAGTAACGCTTTAAGTAAGATGACATGATGTAGAGGGATAAACTCATGCAATATGATATAAACCCCATCTTGTTATCCTCGATGGCAACAATACAATACGTGCCTTGCTGCCCCTACTGTCACTGGGAAAGGACACCGCAAGATTGAACCCAAAGCTAAGCACTTCTCCCATTGCAAGAAAGATCAATCTAGTAGGCCAAACCAAACTGATAATTCGAAGAGACTTGCAAAGATAACCAATCATACATAAAAGAATTCAGAAAAGATTCAAATATTGTTCATAGATAAACTTGATCATAAACCCACAATTCATCGGTCTCAACAAACACACCGCAAAAGAAGATTGCATCGAATAGATCTACACGAGAGAGGGGGAGAACATTGTATTGAGATCCAAAAAGAGAGAAGAAGCCATCTAGCTAATAACTATGGACCCGAAGGTCTGAGGTAAACTACTCACACATCATCGGAGAGGCTATGGTGTTGATGTAGAAGCCCTCCGTGATCGATGCCCCCTCCGGCGGAGCTCCGGAAAAGGCCCCAAGATGGGATCTCATGGGTACAGAAGGTTGCGGCGGTGGAATTAGGTTTTTGGCTCCGTATCTGGTAGTTTGGGGGTACGTAGGTATATATAGGAGGAAGAAGTACGTCGGTGGAGCAACGTGGGCCCCACGAGGGTGGAGGGCGCGCCTAGGGGGGTAGGTGCGCCCCCTACCTCGTGCCTTCCTGGTTGATGTCTTGACGTAGGGTCCAAGTCCTCTAGATCACGTTCGTTCCGAAAATCACGTTCCCGAAGGTTTCATTCCGTTTGGACTCCGTTTGATATTCTTTTTCTGCGAAACTCTGAAATAGGCAAAAAACAGCAATTCTGGGCTGGGCCTCCGGTTAATAGGTTAGTCCCAAAAATAATATAAAAGTGTATAATAAAGCCCAATAATGTCGAAAACAGAATATAATATAGCATGGAACAATAAAAAATTATAGATACGTTGGAGACGTATCAAGCATCCCCAAGCTTAATTCCTGCTCGTCCTCGAGTAGGTAAATGATAAAAATAGAATTTTTGATGTGGAATGCTACTTGGCATAATTTCAATGTAATTCTCTTAATTGTGGTATGAATATTCAGATCCGAAAGATTCAAGACAAAGTTTAATATTGACATAAAAATAATAATACTTCAAGCATACTAACTAAGCAATTATGTCTTCTCAAAATAACATGGCCAAAGAAAGTTATCCCTACAAAATCATATAGTCTGGCTATGCTCTATCTTCACCACACAAAGTATTTAAATCATGCACAACCCTGATGACAAGCCAAGCAATTGTTTCATACTTTTGATGTTCTCAAACTTTTTCAATCTTCACGCAATACATGAGCGTGAGCCATGGACATAGCACTATATGTGGAATAGAATGGTGGTTGTGGAGAAGACAAAAAGAAGAAGATAGTCTCACATCAACTAGGCGTATCAACTGGCTATGGAGATGCCCATTAATAGATATCAATGTGAGTGAGTAGGGATTGCCATGCAACGGATGTACTAGAGCTATAAGTATATGAAAGCCCAACAAAAGGAACTAAGTGGGTGTGCATCCAACTCGCTTGCTCACGAAGACCTAGGGCATTTTGAGAAAGCCCATCATTGGAATATACAAGCCAAGTTCTATAATGAAAAATTTCCACTAGTATATGAAAGTGATATCATAGGAGACTCTCTATCATGAAGATCATGGTGCTACTTTGAAGCACAAGTGTGGTAAAAGGATAGTAACATTGTCCCTTCTCTCTTTTTCTCTCATTTTTTTATTTGGGCATTTTCTCTTTTTTATGGCCTTTGTTTTAAAATTCAGTCCGGAGTCTCATCCCGACTTGTGGGGGAATCATAGTCTCCATCATGCTTTCCTCACTTGGGACAATGCTCTAAAAAATGATGATCATCACACTTTTATTTACTTACAACTCAATACTTAGAACAAAATATGACTCTATGTGAATGCCTCCGGCGGTATACCGGGGTATGCAATGAATCAAGAGTGACATGTATGAAAGAATTATGAACGGTGGCTTTGCCACAAATACAATGTCAACTACATGATCATGCAAAGCAATATGACAATGATGGAGCGTGTCATAGTAAACGGAACGGTGGTAAGTTGCATGACAATATATCTCGGAATGGCTATGGAAATGCCATGGTAGGTAGGTATGGTGGCTGTTTTGAGGAAGGTATATGGTGGGTGTATGATACCGGCGAAAAGTGCGCGGTATTAGAGAGGCTAGCAATAGTGGAAGAAAGAAAGTGCGTATAATCCATGGACTCAACATTAGTCATAAAGAACTCATATACTTATTGCAAAATCTACAAGTTATCGAAGCAAAGTATTACGCGCATGCTCCTAGGGGGATAGATTGGTAGGAAAAGACCATCGCTCATCCCCGACCGCCACTCATAAGGAAGACAATCAATAAATAAAGCATGCTCCGACTTCATCACATAACGGTTCACCATACGTGCATGCTACGGGAATCACAAACTTTAACACAAGTATTTCTCAAATTCAAAACTACTCAACTAGCATGACTCTAATATCACCATCTTCATATCTCAAAACAATTATCAAGTATCAAACTTCTCATAGTATTCAACACACTCATAAGAATTTTTTTACTAATCTTGAATGCCTAGCATAATTAAAGCAAATTACCACGCTGTTTTGTAGGACTCTCAAAATAATCTAAGTGAAGCATGAGAGAACAAAAGTTTCTATAAAACAAATTCACCACCGTGCTCTAAAAGATATAAGTGAAGCACTAGAGGAAAAACTATATAGCTCAAAAGATATAAGTGAAGCACATAGAGTATTCTAACAATTTCCGAATCATATGTGTCTCTCTCAAAAGGTGTGTACAGAAAGGATGATTGTGGCAAACTAATAAATAAAGACTCAAATAATACAAGACACTCCAAGCAAAACACATATCATGTGGTGAATAAAAAATATAGCTCCAAGTAAAGTTACCGATGGAAGTAGACGAAAGAGGGGATGCCTTCAAGGGCATCCCCAAGCTTTGGCTTTTAGGTGTCCTTAGATTATCTTGGGGTGCCATGGGCATCCCCAAGCTTAGGCTCTTTCCACTCCTTGTTCCATAATCCGTCAAATCTTTTACCCAAAACTTGAAAACTTCACAACACAAAACTTAACAGAAAATCTCGTGAGCTCCGTTAGCGAAAGAAAAGAAAACACCACTTCAAGGTACAGTAATGAACTCATTCTTTATTTATATTGGTGTTAAACCTACTGTATTCCAACTTCTCTATGGTTTATAAACTATTTTACTAGCCATAGATTCATCAAAATAAGCAAACAACACACGAAAAACAAAATCTGTCAAAAACAGAACAGTATGTAGTAATCTGTAACTAACGCAAACTTCTGGAACTCCAAAAATTCAGCCAAAATAGGAAGTCCTAGACCATTTGTTTATTGATCAGCAGCAATTAGAATCAATATTTTATCACGTTCTGGTGATTTTTAACAATTATTTTCGTGAACAAAAAGTTTCTGGAATTTTCAGCAAGATCAAATAACTATCATCCAAGAAGATCCTATAGGTTTAACTTGGCACTGTTGGGAATCGTAGCATAATTTAAAATTTTCCTACGCTCACCAAGATGCATCTATGGAGTCTACTAGCAACGAGGGGAAAGGAGTGCATCTACATACCCTTGTAGATCGCGAGCGGAAGCGTTCCAATGAACGTGGATGACGGAGTCGTACTTGCCGTGATCCAAATCACCGATGACCGAGTGCCGAACGGACGGCACCTCCGCGTTCAACACACGTACGGTGCAGCGACGTCTCCTCCTTCTTGATCCAGCAAGGGGGAAGGAGAGGTTGATGGAGATCCAGCGGCACGACGACGTGGTGGTGGATGTAGCGGGTCTCCGGCAGGGCTTCGCCAAGCTTCTGCGAGAGAGAGAGAGGTGTTGCAGGGGAGGAGGGAGGCGCCCAAGGCTGTAGGTTACTGCCCTCCCTCCCCCCTTTATATAGGCCCCCTTGGGAGGGGGGGCCGGCCAAAACCCATCTAGGGTTGGGGGGGCGGCGGCCAAGGGGTGGAAAGGGGTGCCTTGCCCCCCAAGGCAAGGGGGAAGTCCCCCCACCCTAGGGTTCCCAACCCTAGGCGCATGGGGGGAGGCCCATGGGGGGGCGCCCAGCCCACTAGGGGCTGGTTCCCTTCCACTTTCAGCCCATGGGGCCCTCCGGGATAGGTGGCCCCACCCGGTGGACCCCCGGGACCCTTCCGGTGGTCCCGGTACAATATCGGTAACCCCCGAAACTTTCCCGGTGGCCGAAACTTGACTTCCTATATATAATTCTTCACCTCCGGACCATTCCGGAACCTCTCGTGACGTCCGGGATCTCATCTGGGACTCTGAACAACTTTTGGGTTTCCGCATACATATATCTCTACAACCCTAGCGTCACCGGACCTTAAGTGTGTAGACCCTACGGGTTCGGGAGACATGCAGACATGACCGAGACGCCTCTCCGGTCAATAACCAACAGCGGGATCTGGATACCCATGTTGGCTCCCACATGTTCCACGATGATCTCATCAGATGAACCACGGTGTCGAGGATTCAATCAATCCGTATGCAATTCCCTTTGTCAATCGGTATGTTACTTGCCCGAGATTCGATCGTCGGTATCCCAATACCTTGTTCAATCTCGTTACCGGCAAGTCTCTTTACTTGTACCGCAATGCATGATCCCGTGACTAACGCCTTAGTCACATTGAGCTCATTATGATGATGCATTACCGAGTGGGCCCAGAGATACCTCTCCGTCACACGGAGTGACAAATCCCAGTCTCGATTCGTGCCAACCCAACAGACACTTTCGGAGATACCCGTAGTGCACCTTTATAGTCACCCAGTTACGTTGTGACGTTTGGCACACCCAAAGCACTCCTACGGTATCCGGGAGTTGCATGATCTCATGGTCTAAGGAAAAGATACTTGACATTGGAAAAGCTCTAGCAAACGAAACTACACGATCTTTTATGCTATGCTTAGGATTGGGTCTTGTCCATCACATCATTCTCCTAATGATGTGATCCCGTTATCAATGACATCCAATGTCCATAGTCAGGAAACCATGACTATCTGTTGATCAACGAGCTAGTCAACTAGAGGCTTACTAGGGATAGGTTGTGGTCTATGTATTCACACATGTATTACGATTTCCGGACAATACAATTATAGCATGAATAATAGACAATTGCCATGAACAAAGAAATATAATAATAACCATTTATTATTGCCTCTAGGGCATATTTCCAACAGTCTCCCACTTGCACTAGAGTCAATAATCTAGTTCACATCACCATGTGATTAACACTCACTGGTCACATCACCATGTGACCAACATCTAAAGAGTTTACTAGAGTCAACAATCTAGTTCACATCACTATGTGATTATCACTCAATGTGTTCTGGTTTGGTCATGTTATGCTTGTGAGAGAGGTTATTAGTCAACGGGTCTGAACCTTTCAGAACCGTGTGCTTTACGAATATCTATGTCATCTTTGTGGATGCTACCACGCGCTATTTGGAGCCATTTCAAATAATTGCTCTACTATACGAATCCGGTTTACTACTCAGAGTCATCCGGATTAGTGTCAAAGTTCGCATCGACGTAACCCTTTACGACGAACTCCTTTCCACCTCCATAATCGAGAAAATTCCTTAATCCACTAGGTACTAAGGATAAGTTCGACCGCTGTCACGAGATCCTTTCCCGGATCACCATTGTACCCTCTTGACCAACTCATGGCAAGGCACACTACATGTGCGGTACACAGCATAGCATACTATAGAGCCTATGTCTAAAGCATAGGGGACGACCTTCGTCCTTTCTCTATCTTCCGCTGTGGTCAGGTCTTGAGTCTCACTCAATACTCACACCTTGTAACACAGCCAAGAACTCCTTCTTTGCTGATCTATTTTGAACTCTTTCAAAATCATGTCAAGGTGTGCTGTCTTTTGAAAGTATCATCAGGCGTCTTGATCTATCTCTATGGATCTTGATGCCCAATATGTAAGCAGCTTTATCCAGGTCTTCCTTTGAAAAACTCCTTTCAAACAACCCTTTATGCTTTCCAGAAATTTTACATCATTTCGGATCAACAATATGTCATTCACACATACTCATCAGAAATGTTGTAGCGCTCCCACTCACTTTATTGTAAATACAAGTTTCTAACAAACTTTGTATAAACCCAAAAACTTTGATCACCCCATCAAAGCGTATATTCTGACTCCGAGATGCTTGCTCTAATCCATGGAAGGATCGCTGGAGCCAGCATACCTTTTAGCATCCTTAGGATCGACAAAACCTTTCTGATTGTATCACATACAACCTTTCCTCACGAAAAACTGGTAAGGAAACTTGTTTTGACATCCATCTGCCAGATTTCATAAATGTAGCTAATGCAAACATGATTCCGACGGACCTAAGCATCGCTACGGATGAGAAAAAACTCATTGTAGTCAACTCCTTGAACTTGTGAAAATACTCTTTGCCACAAGTCGAGCTTCATAGACGGTAACATTACCGTCCATGTCCGTCTTCTTCTTAAAGATCCATTTATCTCAATGGCTTGCCGATCATCGGGCAAGTTCACCAAAGTCCATGCTTTGTTCTGATACATGGATTCTATCTCGGATTTCATGGCCTCGAGCCATTCGTCGGAATATGGGCCCACCATCGCTTCTCCATAGCTCGTAGGTTCATTGTTGTCTAGCAACATGACTTCCAAGACAGGATCACGCATTACTCTGAAGTAGTGCACATCCTCGTCGTCCTACGAGGTTTGGTAGTGACTTGATCCGAAGTTTCATGATCACTATCATAAGCTTCCACTTCAATTGGTGTAGGTGCTACAGGAACAACTTCCTGTGCCCTGCTACACACTAGTTGAAGCGACGGTTCAATAACCTTATCAAGTCTCCACCATCCTCCCACTCAATTCTTTCGAGAGAAACTTTTCCTCGAGAAAGGACTCGTTTCTAGAAGCAATTACTTTTGCTTCCAGATCTGAAATAGGAGGTATACCCAACTGTTTTGGGTATTCCATGAAGATGTATTTATCCGCTTTGGGTTCGAGCTTATCAGCCTGAAACTTTTTCACATAAGCATCGCAGCCCCAAACTTTTAAGAAACGACAACTTAGGTTTCTCTAAACGGTGTCGTCTCAACGGAATTGCGTGGTGCCCCTTTTAAAGTGAATG